>NW_027069688.1:575435-604414 GCF_002906115.3 Quercus suber | reverse complement strand
ATACATGTACACGACGGAACGACATATTAAAAAATACATGATCTGATTTGACAGCGTGCCTACAAAAATAATTTTTTCCCTCCATATTGTCCAAAACTCTAAATCAAACATAGTGGAAGTCTGGGCAATTAGTTGTGCCGATTGGATTAAGATTACCGTTAGTTCCCAATTTGTTTATGTAATGGTTATGTGTGAATATTGCAAAACTTGCTGTAAAGAAATATGTTATAGGTCGTTGAAACTTGAAAGGGTGAACTATTAAGTAAACAAATAAAAATGAAAGTTATAAAAATTAGACACTAATTAACATTAGCATATGCCATGAAAACAACTTTTCTCTCCAATACTTCCCTAGGCCCGAACCCACCCCGTCGGGCCCTGTGGGCTCCGATGAGCGGCGGTGGTTTCAGCCACCACTTCTGCCGAAGCTCACAACCTAAACCTCGTAAATCTCTCTTTGATCTAACCTCCGTGCTTCTTCCTGGCAAATAGCAACCATCAGGTGATGAGAGTGAAGGTGAGGGTGGGTCGGTGAGTGAATGAGAGTGACGATGTGGGTGACTGGGTGAGGCCGTGTGGGGTGGCTTGAGAGAAAATGAGACTGAGAATTATTGAGAGTGAGGTGAGAGTAGAGAGAGGTTGAGGCGACTTGGAGAGACTTCAAACAAATGAAAATAGGGTTAGGGTTAGATATAAGTTACATATATATAGGTAGGTATTTTAGTAATTTTGTTTTAAGTTTAAAAAGGTTGGGTCGGGTTCGGGCTGGGTTTTTTACAAAACCCGGACCCGCTTCGGGCTTTTTTTTCTAAAACACAAACCCTACCCTATTCGTTATCGGGCCGAGTAAAACCCGACCCATTAGGGTCAGGCCGGGCCAGGTACTCGTGGGTCGGGTATAAATTGCCATCCCTACTCTCCAGTCTACTTCTTTAATCATAGTAGGGGAATTTGTTTATTTCATTTCTTGTATTTTCTGCTCTTTTTTCTTTGATACTTCTCTCATTATTAATGGATGCGGCCTTGGAAGAGAAGTGGAAAAAATTTAGCCTATCGGAAGAGGAAAAAGGAATTATGGCAGTTAGCTCCCAGGAGGTATCATACTCCAAACAACGTGCAAAATTCAGTATTTTGTTCAAGTTACTAGCAAGTAAGGAATTCAACGAGGAAGCTTTCAAATCCACCATTCAGAAACTATGGTGTGGTTTGCACGGTGTTACTATTAAAGAGGTTGGAAACAACCTTTTTTTTTGGCTATTTTTACATATAAGGAGGACATGGTGGAGGTTCTAGGCAGAAGTCCTTGGTCTTTTGATAGGAGATTGATTTTACAGAAGCAATTTAAAGGTGATCTCAGTCCAGGTGATGTTTCCTTCCAACACTCCCCTTTTTGGATTCGGGTCTTCAATATCCCCATTAAAAGTATGAATTCTTGTGTTGGTACCCGGATTGCCAATGAGATTGGTGTTCCAATTCTGGTTGATGCCCCGAAGAATGGATTGGCTTCGGGTTGACATTGACATTACTAAACCCCTTATGAGAGCAAAAATGATTCAAATTGAAGCAGCGGAGAAGGTTTAGGTGTTTTTTAAGTATGAAAGGCTGCCTACCTTTCGTTATAGGTGCGGCATACTTGGTCATCAAGATCGTGAGTGTCGTAAGGTACATAAGGGCTGTCTGTCAATGGACGAGGATGAACTTCAATTTGGCCCATGGATGCGTGTGATTGCTCCAAAAATAAAACAGAGAAAGGGAAGCCCCAGCCAGTCCAGATTCAGTGATGTTGATGTAGAGGAAAATCAAGTTATTGATGGAGAAGAGGAAGGAACTGGGCAACCCATCATCAACCTTCAGCCACCACCGCTGCCGGTGACTAGTGAAGCTGATACGGATACAGCTAAGCAACTACCAGAGAAGCCGAGACAGCTAAGAGATCTGAGTAAGCCGATATTTATTGATCCTATTCAATTTTCAAGTTTAACTCCAAAGAATAAGGAATTTCCTTCTTTGTCGAAATCAAAATCTCCAAGAAATCAGCAGGTAAGTATTTTATCTAATTTGGAAGGTTCAAAAGAAGAAAAATTTGCTAGGGACTATATTTCAACTAGGACTCTTTTAAACGATGGGAAGTCAGATAAGGATCCATCTCAAAACATGGAGCAGCCGTTGACAGCTAATATACCAAATGGTGGTCCAACTGTGATTAAGGGGAGTACGCTGGCAAATGTGGCTAATGAAAATTCAAATGAGGAAAGCTTAAAGGCAGATGAGGAGATGGAGTGTATATCCAATTTTGATGAGGATATACCGGGCAAAAAATGAATTTTCTTTGAGATCATGGAAGTGTATTCTACGTAGTTCCAAGTCTCAGATTTCTCTTGAGAATTTGTCTTAAGTTTCAACCTTCGGGTAAACGTTCTTCATCTTCCTCACTATTCTTGGATCCTTCACATACTAAAAAACAAGCTATATGCAGAGATAGTTTTAGTTTCTCTCAAAGAGCTGTTGGGGGTAATTCCTCACCCCATCCGCCACCATGAAAATTCTTAGCATTAACTGCCATGGGCTTGGGATCCTAGAAGCAGTGACAGCTTTCGTTGTTTAGCAATAGAAGAAGGTCCCAAATTTCCCAAAAACAAAAAACAAAAAAAACAAAAAAATCCTCATCACACTTATACCTTAGTAAATCAAGAGGGTGTTGTTTGGCGCCTTACTCGTTTTATGGGCATCCAGAAACTTTGAAGAGTGGATTTTTTCTCCGGCAGTAGTTTGAATTTTTGAAGACTTTATATTTCTGTGTGATAGTTTTGTTTTATTTCTTTCTTTTTTAGTATCTCTTTATGGTGTAATCGTGCTGCTCTAACTTTGGCTAGTGTTGCAAAAGAGGATGAGGAGGTCATTATTTAGTTAAAAAAATATCCTTTTTTCTTTTTTCTATTATATAACGTGATTTTGTAATAATAAAGTCTACTATTGTTCTCTCTCTCAAAAAAAAAAAAAAAAAACTTTTACACCACAAGTGCCAAGTCCAATGGCAAATATCAGATTTATCCAAAATCAAGTCAACTTTAATCCCTACAGCATGACACTCAATCTTACAAATTGGGATTGATTTTGAAATGGAGATTTCAATAGTTGGTCCTTATAGTAATCAAAGCCTGGAGATAGAAACTTCATTTTTATATCATCAAAAGCTTCATTAAGGTTGATTACTTCATTAGCTTGTGTGGTACCCTTAGAAAGCTTAGGTCCACACCCAAGTCTAGAAATCACATTATCCAACCGTCCATATTGAGTTCTTCATTCACAACTTTGCCAGGTAGAACTATTAGTCTAGTACTCACTTGCCAGCAAAATCCGGCGAAAGGGACTTCGATTGCCACTCATCAGTCGAAGAAGGCTCAAGCCCAGATGGGCGAAGAAGTTCTTGACTTATCATGGACGCTCTGCTCCCACCACTTCAAAGGATTTGAAATAACACTTCTCATTATATTGGATTATTGTTGTATTAATAATTTCTATTATATTGTATTTTGTTATTAATTTCCATCAATATTTCAATAATTTTCCCTACAAAAATTTGTAATTTTCCATGTTTTGTTTTATAAGCATAATAGAAAGACAATTATAGTGATGTAGTGATCTAGTCATATTATATGTATTTATAAATTTGAAAATTATATGATATAGTGATTGATATAGATAGACAAGTTTCATGCCTACTCAAGAATGCAAATTTCATTTATAAAATGCAAATATTGTTTTGATAAAATCAAAATACAAATATCCTTCAATTATTCTTTACTTTAATTTTTTTAGTCCAATTATTCTTTACTTTATTGATTATGTGTTAATATTTTTTATTTGTTGGACTTGTTTCAAATGTTGTTAAAATAACTAAATTTGAGTAAGAATATCATATTTCAAATTAATTGTTTTTCATATAAATTTTAGAAAAATGACACAAAATTTATTTATATTTAAATAATTAATGCACCACCTCTCATAAAAAAAATTAATGCACCACTTAACATAATTAATATAACAAAATAAATATATTTATCTTATTAGTAATCTCAAATAAAATAGTGTTTTATATACAATTTATCATATAAATTCCTTTAATATAAATAATTAATGCACAACTAAAGATATTTAATATAAGCATTTATGCCATTGGTTAATCCAACGAACTAATACTTCTATATAAATTTAAATTTTGTTGAGGTAGAGGCCTAAATAAAGAAAATCTTTAAGAAGAATGTGCCTCATGGCAGAACTGTACGTTCTCTTGCATGAAATCTCTACTTATGTCTAATTTCTTCTTAAGCCTAAACTTACTTTCTCAATGTCTTTCTCTTCATTATGTCCAAAAAGAGATACCACTAGATATTCAATGAGAGGAGAGCATTAGCGTGAGGCGTAGCACCATTTCAACAAGAAGAAGGAAAAAATTATCGGAAAAGAATGCCTAATCCATTACTCAAGAAACTTGTTTAACCTAATTTTCAATCGTTCTCTCTCAAAGTCTAGTGAGGGTTGATCTTCCTCCACATCTTTGTCTCGCACTCTTATTTAACAATTTAGATTTGCTGAACTTCGATCTCCCATAGTTAGGACAGCTGTGTAACTCTCCTTATTTTTACGCATTCCTTCTCTCTCTTTTCATCTTTTACTTTTATTCATTTTTTTACATGTCATCAAAGCCACTTTTCCTTGGCCTTCACTAGATTTCAAACAGCATGCCAGCCATCACTCGCCTTAACCATTGACTATCACTAATCATCGTCTTCAAATTGTTGTTTTTCTCCAAACACAACACTTCCCTACTTTGACTTTTTTTGTGCGTGTGTGTGTGTGTAGGTTCTGATTTCAATGTCTATTTTCCTATTTGAGACTCCTAAGTCACACAACTTGGTCTATCACTCAATATTTTTGGGTTCAATCAGTGTGAAATTTGCCAACTCATTCACTTGCTGCATCGTAACGTTGTCCTCTACCAATATTCCTTAGTTAACTAGTGTAACCATCTTCCCAGTGTAGCACACACTATTTGGTCACTAGTGTAACCGTTCTTTAGCATTTGTAGTTGTCTCCTGACAATTATCCGTCGTCGTTATCCACAATCATCGTCAGCATATTGCATGATTTATTCCTCATTGTGCTTAGCCCATTTTACATCTAATCCTCGCTCATGGTCATCTTCAAGGCACCTTCACGAGCTTGTATTCCAAAATTATGGCATCATCAGACTTTTACCATGAGTATGAGGGGGTGTATCATGTCAAGAAACATTAGTTGTCCTTGATTTTAGTCTAATCAAGGGATTCTCTAAGTCAACTTTAGTGTGTGTATATATATATATATGCAAAACATCAATTTTGAATAGTAAAAATTGTCGCCACTACAAGAAGAAAGATCCTCATTGGAAGCCCTTTATCAGGTGGCATTGACTCTTGAAAAAAATGTAAGGTGGGTTATTTTGTACAGTAGGCAGTACTTGGGCTTTTATGAGTTCTTTACTTACACAAAGCATCCATAAGGATCCATTGGTCTCTCAAGTGTTCAAAGCCCTCTTGTTAGACTTTTCATGGATCCAAATTGATGTAAAATAATTCCTTTATGCTCTCAAATCCACTGCTCTTACCCTTTTTCATTTGCTGATTAATTTCCCTTTTTGTGAGCTTGGTTCACATTGGTGGAGGAAGGCCTTGGATTTGTACTTGATATTTGTCTCAATTACAAACTTTGGCGGACTTTCCCCTTCAATATGGGAATTCTAGCAAGCAATTCTTGAGCTCCTTTCTCTGCCTTTTAGGTGTCAACAGAGCCTCACACATGGGGCTGTGTCTGTACTCTGTGGCTTTGAGCTAGGCCTCACGGGTTGGGCTCATGTCTTTTTTTTTTTTTTTCTTTTTTTAATACTTATTCTCTTTCCTTATAGGCTGCTCATAAAATAGAGCAAAACACTAGTGGTCCCTTTTTACTTGAGTGTTAGCCCAATTAGTTTCATGATCCAAATCTGAACTAGTTCAATCAATCCTTTGATAATTGGAGGGCTTTGTTTTGTGAATAGGTTCTTGGGCTGAAATTTGGGTTTTACTTTAATTTATACAATTTGTGAGATTTAGCATTTATGATTGCTGAGAAATTATGAGGAACAAATTGAGACGAAAGTGAAGCCGAAATAGTAATTTAACCTTATCAACATGCAAAGGCCCTAATGTCCGTGCTATCCTTTTCAATAATAAATGCAGTACGAGAGTATTTCCAGAGATAGCTGGCCGTTTCGCTTTCTACACGTGCGAAGGTGAATGTAATGCTTGGGCACACCTAACCCACGAGAAAACACCATATACCACCTCTTAACCCACAGTCAAATTCATGCCGTATGCATGTGTCATGAATTTTAACACTTTCACACAAGTCTATCTAATTTATTTGAAAAAGCTAAAATTCAGCTAACAGTTAACACATAAAAGGTGTAAAAATGGAGAAATTATTATTTACATTGGGAGGATTGCTAATGTGGTCCTCCTTGATCAATGAGATGATGTCATCTATGTAAATATATATGTGGGTTTCCTAATCAGCGTAAAGAATTAAAAAAAAAATTACCATATAATGTTACATTTGCATAAATAACAACATTTTATTAGTTGGGAGGTTAGAAAAGACCACATCTGCAATTCTTGTAGAGGACCTAATAATTTCTCATAAAATGGGTGTAACATCCCTAACATTACTCACCTAGGACCGGGCTATTCTTTTTTAGTCATAAATGCAATATAATATTTTCTTTTAGAGACAATTGGTGGTTGCAAATTCATACTTTGATACTTCAAAAATAAAACCAAAATTGTCAGTAAAATCCAATAAACAGTTGACACATAAATAATATGTAGAATTGAGTGTGTCCTTAGCGTTACTCGCCTAGGCCGACCAATTCTTTTTAGTCATAAATGCAATATAATATTTTCTTTCAAAGACAGTTGGTTGTTGCACCTTCATGCTTTGATACTTAAAAAAAATTGTTAATGAAATCTAATTAATAATTGTTAGGTTCTAAAGACTTAGGAACTAATGTATTTAGAACTTTAATGTGTAATGTTGGCAAATCATGACCAAAACAGGTTTTTAGTCTTGTTTTAGACTTGCTCAAAATATGTGTTTTATGTAAAGTTGGAATCGAGTGTTTTGTAGAATTTACTGTGTAAATCTGCCTGGCTCGATCGATCGAAAATTAGGCTCGCTTGATCGAAAGTCATGCAGATTGTTTTTCTGCAAAATTTTCCAACTCAGCCCAAGCCCATTAAGGATTAGGGTTTCAAATTTACTTCTCCTAGTATATAAAGGAAACTCTAAGCATGTTTTTAAAAGACTTTTAAGAGAGAGAAGAGTGTGTCTTTTTTGTATCTAAGGTTTTGTACTCAAACCTCTCTAAGGTCTTTATTGCTCATATTGCGATTTGTGTAAATCTCTTGTGAGATCTTTGAGTAACTTTCCTTTACACAAGCTTAGGATTATCAAGAAGGAGATTTCTTCAAGAGCTTAATGATCATTCAGTTGCTGCCATGAGAGCTTAATGATACGCAAGCAGGAGTGCTTGTATTTGCTGGAAGAATCCAAGAAAGAAGGAGTCCGTGGTCTCAAAGCTTGCACATGGTCGTGTCAGTAAGTTTCTACTGGTGGGTAGCAATAGAATGTTAGTGGTCTAAGTTCTATTGTAAAACTTCGATTATTTCATAGTGGATTTAGGTTTACCTTGAGAATAGCTAGGTTAAATCCTCCCCAGGTTTTTTACCGGTTTGGTTTTCCTAGGTCATCATATCATTGTGTTATTTATTTTTCCACTGCTTATGTATGATATGATTGTTTAATTTTTTTAACCTAGAATTGCATAATTTACCTAAGTTAATCACTTGGCTAAATAACTAGGTTAATCTGGTTATGTTGTAAGGGGTCTAAAAACTCACAAGTGGTATCAGAGCAGGTAGCTCTTTTGGTTTAGATCTTTTGATCTAAGAACTGATCCTTGACCCCCCTGTTATCATGGATGATTTGAAGTGTCTTTCTGATCATGTTTCTTCTTATGTTTCTGTTGATTTTATTGATGCCTGTGAAACTCTCTGTAAGGAATTATTGAAATCTATGAAAATTGCAAAGAAATTCAAGGAAGAGTTTAAATTGGCTAATCTTGGAAAAAAGGAATTGGTTGTTAGATTAGATGAATCTAATAAAAAGAATGAATTTTTGAGAAATCAAATTTCCTCTCAAGATGAGAAGATGAAAAGCTTGGAATAGGAGTTAGTTGAATTTAAAGTTAAAATTGAAAATTTGACTAGTACCAAGCCTGTTGTTGATAATAGAAGTGTTTGTGTTTCTCTTAAGCTTAAAACTGAAGAAAGTTTATATCCCTCATTTCAAGAGGAAAAATAAAGAAAAGACTTATTTTGCTAGGTTAGACAAAGGTAAAAGTTCTAATGTAGACGTTGAAATTTCTAAACCTATGTCTAAACCTACTGCTAGTGTGCAAAAGAAATCTGTTTTTGTCTCTACCTGTCACCTTTGTGGTGTCGTTGGTCATATTAGACCAAATTATTCTTTGTTGAGGCAAAAACCAAAATCTAAGACTAGATTTGCTGTTAGGAATACTGATGTTCCTAAATTTGTTCCTGTTTTTCACTTTTGTGGTGTTTTCTGATCATATTTGTCTTAATTGTCATAAATTGAAATTTAAACATTATGTGTTTCAATCTAGGATATGTGATGATATTTCTCCTGCCATAAGTCCATATAAATTGTTTCATATTCTTTTGAAAAATTTGAACTTGTTGATTTGTGAAAGGAATTTGCAGGATTTCAGTTTTTCTCAGAAGATTGGTGTAATCCCTCAAATATACTCTGCTTCTCATGGATTTTCACCTACAAAGCCGAAGACTCGTGCTACATGGGTGAGAAAAGATTCTCTAAGGTGAGTGTTGTTTACTTGTTCTTGATTTAATTCTTTCAATTAATTATGGACATGTTTTGTTTCTGTTTTTGGTTGTTTTTGTTTTTAGGTTGTTTAAAAAAAAGAAAAAAGAAATCCAAAAACATTGAAAATTTTCAAAAAGAAAAAAATATTTTATTTTGTGTCTTATTTTATTTGTTTTGAGGATTACATGAATTATGATATCTTTCTCTCGATTTAGAACATGCTTGACATTGTGGAGAAACTTGAATAGTTTGTGCTAAGCTATTTCTGATTTTGTGTGAGTATGTACTAGTTTGTACATGTACTCAAGGGTTAATTAAGAAATTAATATTTCTTATTTGTGTACCCTCTATAACTTAGTTAAGCACTGTCATGCATTGCATTTGCATTGTTCATTTAGAATAATGTGTGTTTTTTTTGTTTTTGGTCATAAATTTCTTAAAAACCAAAAAATTTTTTGTGTTTTGTATTACATGTCATCTATTTGTAATCAATGTTGGCCATATTATCTTTACATAACATGTTTATGTACCTTGTTTAGCTTGGATGAGCTTATTTTATTGCACTTTACTAGTTTGAGCTTTGTAGTGTATGTTGTGTGGGAAGATGTTTATAGTTTTTTATCACATGATTTTGATCTTGAAGTCACGTGCCTTTGATTGTCAGACTTGAACTTATTGAGAAAGGCATAAATAACCATCTCATCACTGTTTACTATCCAATCACGAACACCTTAGTGCATATCGTAAGATTTTGTGCTCGAGAAAGTGTAGTACATGCACAAAAAGAACATAAGGTGTAGTCTCAATTTAAATGCTTAAAATTGGTGTGTACATTATTGGACTTAATGTTAAATCAAACAATTAAAATTGGTGTGTACAATATGAGGAAAATCAAGAAACTTACATGATTGCAAGCTTCTGTTCTAGGAGATGTGGGAGTTATATGATGTAACTCTTTAGGTGATAGTCTCTCTCAAATTTATGTGATGACTTTTGTAGAAATTGTGATTGATTTCTATTTACATATCACCTCACATGTCTCTCAAGTTTTTGCTAGTTACACACACTATACAAGTTAGTCTTTGCTAAACTTGGTACATTATATTGTGTGTGATCTTGTTGTGGCCATCCAAGATTATATGTTCCTTGATTTTGATGCAAAATATGTTTAATGTTTGAGTTTTGAGGACAAATTGATTGAAAATCTTGATTTTGGGAAGATCTGGGTTAATTCAAGGGTTTTTGACAAACTTTTAATCTCATGCTCATGCACTTCTTTCATAAAACAATGTGCTTTGAGGAGTTTCTACATTAAAATGCTCTGTTTTTCAAAAAATTGATTTTTCCAGATTTTTAATTGATGGATAATCAATGTGCACATATTTTATTTACTTATGCAACTATTTATGGTTCGCATAGTGTCATGTTTGCATTTACTGAAAGAGAGAATATTTTTCTTCATATGTATCATCACCTTAGTTTTTAACTTTGGTTTGTGTGTTTTTATTTTTTCTTACCTCCTATATTTTTCCCCAAAACTGTTTTTCACAAAACTTGTTTTGTTTTCCTATTTTTATAGGGGAAGAAACTTGTTTTTACTCTTTGTTGTTCATAGGGGGAGTTGTCTCTATTTTTTATAGAGTTGAATTGTTTTGTACTCCCTTTGATTCTCTATTTTCTCTTCTCCTCTGTCATGTATGTTTAAGTTGTTTTTGTCAATACGTGACAAAAAGGGGGAGTTGAAATGAAATGTCGGAATATGCGTGGGAAATACAAGAATGTCCTGTTTAGGAGGAGTTAATATTGTTTTTGATGTATCTAACTTAAGGGGAAAGTTAATTTGCATATTTGATATTTTACTGTTTTTTTGTCACACATGCGTTTATGCGTTTGTTGAGTGTTTCAGGAAATATACAAGTTGATTCAGTTGTGCTGCTGTCTACACTTGCAACTGATGAATAGTAGTTAGGTTGAATTTTTGTAACGAGCATTATCTTTGTAAATGGCTTTTACTTGTAACTTTGAGCACTGTGTTTCTGTTTTATCATAGATTGCCAAAGGGAGAGTTTGTTAGGTTCTAAAGACTTAGGAACTAATGTATTTAGAACTCTAATGTGTAATGTTGGCAAACCATAATCAAAATAGGTTTTTAGTCTTGTTTTAGACTAGCTCAAAGTATGTGTTTTATGTAAAGTTGGAATCGAGTGTTCTGCAGGATTTACTCTGCAAATCTGCCTGGCTCGATCGATCGAAAGTTGTGCAGATTGTTTTTCTGCAGAATTTTCCAACTCAGCCCAAGCCCATTAAGGATTAGGGTTTTAGATCTACTTCTCCTAGTATATAAAGGAAACCCTAAGCACGTTTTTAAAAGACTTTTAAGAGAGAGAAGAGTGCCTCTTTTGTATCTAGGGTTTTGTACCCAAACCTCTCTAAGGTCTTTGTTGCTCATATTGTGGTTTGTGTAAATCTCTTGTGAGATCTTTAAGGAGTTTTCCTTTACACAAACTTAGGATTATCAAGAAGGAGATTTCTTCAAGAGCTTGATGATAATTTAGTTGTTGCCATGAGAGCTTAACGATATGCAAGCCGGAGTGCTTGTATTTGCTGGAAGAATCCAAGAAAGAAGGAGTCTGTGGTCTCGGAGCTTGCACGTGGTCGTGTCAGTAAGTTTCTACTGGTGGGTAGCAATAGAATGTTAGTGGTCTAAGTTCTATTGTAAAAATTCAATTTTTTCATAGTGGATTAGGTTTACCTTGAGAATAGCTAGGTTAAATCTTGCCCAAGTTTTTTACCAGTTTGGTTTTCCTGGGTCATCATATCATTGTGTTATTTATTTTTCCATTGCTTATGCATGATATAATTGTTTGATTGTTTTAACCTAGAATTGCATAATTTACCTAAGTTAATCATTTGGCTAAATAACTAGGTTAATCTGGTTGTGTTGTAAGGAGTCTAAAAACTCATAATAATTGACACATAAAGAAGGTGTGGAAATGAGTGTCCTTAACATTACTCCCTTAACAGTAATTATTGTGTAGTTCGGAGCATTACTCTCTCCTCCCACTACGAGAACTTTATAATTTCCCCACCATGAGGCTCATCTCTCATGTGAGAGGAGGGAGCAATGCTCCCTAACTACCCAATAAATTTTCATAACATCATTGGCTGGATTCAAAATTGGACCGCCTTTGCCCAAACGACCAAGAAAAAGAATTTTTATTGCACCTTCTTAACCCAACATGCTTCATAAATTAAGTTTATATGTAGGATATGACGCAAGGCCACTGGAAAAATAGTGACATAATATTTATGAGATATAGTCGATCGTTATCATATTTATATATACCGACATAATATTTATGAGATATAGTTGTTATCTTATTTATATATACCCTCCTGGGTTTCGATTGGTAGTTGTGAGAACTAAGAAAAATAGAAGTTGCACTTAAACGGTCTTTCTTTCAGCTGCTGGCGCTACACATTATATCTGAGGTAGGCTTTCATAACATTTCTTAGTCAAGTTCTTATTGAAATAACATTGTAAACAACATTTAAAATTATATATAAACTAGATTGTAATTCGTTTTTATGCACAAAAATATTTAACAATAGTGATAAACATGTGGTTTTGTCTAGAAGCTTGTTTGGATGGAGAGATGAGTAGAGGTTTAATGAACCTTGTTTTGATGTTTTTTAAGGTGAGAGGAGGGGAAATTTGGAGGGGTATCCTAACTCCAAAGTCTTAACTCCTCTTCTTTAAGTCCCCCAATTAGAGGAATTTAGGCCCTGTTTGGGTAGAGTGATTTTAGGAACAATAAAGAAAAGGGGAGGGGGAAGAGAAAACTGGTGGGGTGCAAGTGTTTTTTTCCTAGACTTACTCACCAAAATGCAATCTCCTCAAATTAGGGAGAAAACTAGAGAGAAAACATCGAACTACCGTTTTGGACAAAATTGTCTCATGTGCAAACTGTCTCTTCTTTTCCTTTTTCTTTTTTGGCTTTTGTATCTTTTGTTTTTGTCTTCTTCTTTTGTTACCTCTTGGTTTTTTTTTTCCTTCTCCGTCTCTTTCAGGTTTTTTATTATCCCTCTTCCCCTCAGTTGTTTTGGGTTCTTGTACTTTTTTGTAAAAAAAAAAAAAAAAGTATAAATGAAGTGCCCACCCATACACAATTTTTAATTAAAAAAAATGTGTTACTTTTTTTTTTTTTTAATCTAATATGAGTATGAGATTAAATNAAGAGTTGCATATTCTCGAAACTTTAATTTTTTATTTTTTTTGAGAAACAAACTCACAAGCACACAAGAAGAGAGAAAGAAATTCTAACAAAAAGCATACCACAAAAGCCATGCATATTCTCAAAACCTAGTGATTTCAGAAAATGACATTATATATTGAATAATTACCTACTCATTTGATTAGTTGATATACGAGTAAATTGAAACAGACCAATTATTTATTTTTCCAGTGTAACTCTGAATTTGAATTTTGTACTTTGCAATTGTGTACTTCCAAAATCCAAAATGTTCTAAAAGCACAACAATGAATTAGTTCTATTTCCATGGCAATCTAGTGCACCCAATTCCTAATGAATTAATTGGTTAATTATCATCAATAAAACTAGTTACCAACTAAGAATGGAAGAATTTTTTTTTTTTTTTTTTAAAAATGGTGATTGCAGTTCAACCTCAACAGCTACATTCAAGGTCAATAATCAACGACGCATGGGTAACAAAGTTAGTCATCAACCAAATACTGCCAAAAGAAGTCTAAGTCTTTGTCTCATTAGGGGAAAAATGTATAATTAATTAGTTACCCACAAAGAATAATTGTAGCTCGACCTTAAAAGTCAACTTCAAGATCAATATCAACAGCCAAAGATGAGACTATCTTCTATGTCGTCCGTCACAAGTAAGACATCAACCATACCCACAAAAAAGAGTCTAGGCCTTTGTCATCATCAAGACCCTAGTGTACCCATATTTCCACTATATAGATGCCTTATTTTGTTAGGCAAATGTAAATTTTGCATATTGGAAATGAAAATGCAAGAAATGATTCTGAGATTATTGTGCTCAATTCAATTCCAAACCATCCTTCTCTTGTTGGTTGTAATACTGCATGTAGATACTCTTGCTGTTTTGGTATTAGTATTGGCACCTTCACTTATTTTGGTGGGAATGAGACTGATCATCAGGATTTGTTGGCCTTCAAGACACAGATAACACATGACGCTGAAAACGTATTACAACCAACAATAGAAGGATGTATAATTAATTGGTTACCCACAAAGAATAATTGCAGCTTAGCCTCAAAAGTCAACTTCAAGATCAATATCAATGGCCAAAGACGAGACTATCTTGTATGTCGTCCCTCACAAGTAAGGCATCAACCATACCCATAAGAAAGAGTCTAGGCCTTTTTCATCATCAAGACCCTGGTGTACCCATATTTCCACTATATAGACGCCTTATTTGTTAGGCAAATGTAAATTTTGCATATTGGAAATGAAAATGCAAAAAATGATTCTGAGATTATTGTGCTCAATTCAATTCCAAACCATCCTTCTCTTCTTGGTTGTAATACTGCATGTAGAAACTCTTGCTGTTTTTGTATTAGTATTGGCACCTTCACTTATTTTGGTGGAAATGAGACTGATCATCAGGATTTGTTGGCCTTCAAGACACAGTTAACACATGACTCTGAAAACGTATTACAACAACAATAGAAGGATGTATAATTAATTGGTTACCCACAAAGAATAATCGTAGCTCAGCCTCAAAAGTCAACTTCAAGATCAATATCAATGGCCAAGAACAAGACTATCTTGTATGTCGTCTGTCACAAGTAAGGCATCAACCATACCCATAAGAAAGAGTCTAGGCCTTTTTCATCATCAAGACCTTGGTGTACCCATATTTCCACTATATAGACACCTTATTTTGTTAGGCAAATGTAAATTTTGCATATTAGAAATGAAAATGCAAGCAATGATTCTGAGATTACTGTGCTCAATTCAATTCCAAACCATCCTTCTCTTGTTGTTTGTAATACTGCATGTAGAAACTCTTGCTGTTTTTGATATTAGTATTGGCACCTTCACTTATTTTGGTGGGAATGAGACTGATCATCAGGATTTGTTGGCCTTCAAGACACAGACAACGCATGACCCTGAAAACGTATTACAACCAACAATAGAAGGATGTATAATTAATTGGTTACCCACAAAGAATAATTGCAGCTCAACCTCAAAAAGTCAACTTCAAGATCAATATCAATGGCCAAAGACAAAACTATCTTGTATGTCGTCCGTCACAAGTATGGCATCAACCATACCCATAAGACAGAGTCTACGCCTTTTTCATCATCAAGACCTTGGTGTACCCATATTTCCACTATATAGACGCCTTATTCTGTTAGGCAAATGTAAATTAGCATATTAGAAATGAAAATACAAGAAATGATTCTGAGATTATTGTGCTCAATTCAATTCCAAACCATCCTTCTCTTGTTGGTTGTAATACTACATGTAGGAACTCTTGCTGTTTTTGATATTAGTATTGGCACCTTCACTTATTTTGGTGGGAATGAGACTGATCATCAGGACTTGTTGGCATTCAAGACACACATAACGCATGACCCTGAAAACGTATTACAACCAACAATAGAAGGATGTATAATTAATTGGTTACCCACAAAGAATAATTGCAGCTCAACCTCAAAAGTCAACTTCAAGATCAATATCAATGGCCAAAGACAAGATTATCTTGTATGTCGTCCGTCACAAGTAAGGCATCAACCATACCCATAAGAAAGAGTCTTGGCCTTTTTCATCATCAAGACCTTGGTGTACCCATATTTCCACTATATAGACGCCTTATTAGTTAGGCAAATGTAAATTTTGCATATTAGAAATGAAAATGCAAGCAATGATTCTGAGATTACTGTGCTCAATTCAATTCCAAACCATCCTTCTCTGTTGGTTGTAATACTGCATGTAGAAACTCTTGCTGTTTTTGATATTAGTATTGGCACCTTCACTTATTTTGGTGGGAATGAGACTGATCATCAGGATTTGTTGGCCTTCAAGACACAGACAACGCATGACCCTGAAAACGTATTACAACCAACAATAGAAGGATGTATAATTAATTGGTTACCCACAAAGAATAATTGCAGCTCAACCTCAAAAGTCAACTTCAAGATCAATATCAATGGCCAAAGACAAGACTATCTTGTATGTCGTCCGTCACAAGTATGGCATCAACCATACCTATAAGACAGAGTCTACGCCTTTTTCATCATCAAGACCTTGGTGTACCCATATTTCCACTATATAGACGCCCTATTTTGCTAGGCAAATGTAAATTAGCATATTAGAAATGAAAATACAAGAAATGATTCTGAGATTATTGTGCTCAATTCAATTCAAACCATCCTTCTCTTGTTGATTGTAATACTACATGTAGGAACTCTTGCTGTTTTTGATATTAGTATTGGCACCTTCACTTATTTTGGTAGGAATGAGACTGATCATCAGGACTTGTTGGCCTTCAAGACACAGATAACGCATGACCCTGAAAACGTATTACAACCAACAATAGAAGGATGTATAATTAATTGGTTACCCACAAAGAATAATTGCAGCTCAACCTCAAAAGTCAACTTCAAGATCAATATCAATGGCCAAAGACAAGACTATCTTGTATGTCGTCCGCCACAAGTAAAGCATCAACCATACCCATAAGAAAGAGTCTAGGCCTTTTTCATCATCAAGACCTTGGTGTACCCATATTTCCACTATATAGACGCCTTATTTTGTTAGGCAAATGTAAATTTTGCATATTAGAAATGAAAATGCAAGCAATGATTCTGAGATTACTGTGCTCAATTCAATTCCAAACCATCCTTCTCTTGTTGGTTGTAATACTGCATGTAGAAACTCTTGCGTTTTTGATATTAGTATTGGCACCTTCACTTATTTTGGTTGGAATGAGACTGATCATCAGGATTTGTTGGCCTTCAAGACACAGACAACGCATGACCCTGAAAACGTATTACAACCAACAATAGAAGGATGTATAATTAATTGGTTACCCACAAAGAATAATTGCAGCTCAACCTCAAAAGTCAACTTCAAGATCAATATCAATGGCCAAAGACAAGACTATCTTGTATGTCGTCCGTCACAAGTATGGCATCAACCATACCCATAAGACAGAGTCTACGCCTTTTTCATCATCAAGACCTTGGTGTACCCATATTTCCACTATATAGACGCTTATTTTGTTAGGCAAATGTAAATTAGCATATTAGAAATGAAAATACAAGAAATGATTCTGAGATTATTGTGCTCAATTCAATTCCAAACCATCCTTCTCTTGTTGGTTGTAATACTACATGTAGGAACTCTTGCTGTTTTTGATATTAGTATTGGCACCTTCACTTATTTTGGTGGGAATGAGACTGATCATTAGGACTTGTTGGCCTTCAAGACACAGATAACGCATGACCCTGAAACGTATTACAACCAACAATAGAAGGATGTATATTAATTGGTTACCCACAAAGAATAATTGCAGCTCAACCTCAGAAGTCAACTTCAAGATCAATATCAATGGCCAAAGACAAGACTATCTTGTATGTCGTCCGTCACAAGTAAGGCATCAACCATACCCATAAGAAAGAGTCTAGGCCTTTTCATCATCAAGACTTGGTGTACCCAAATTTCCACATATAGACGCCTTATTTTGTTAGGCAAATGTAAATTTTGCATATTGGAAATGAAAATGCAGGAGATGATTCTGAGATTATTGTGCTCAATTCAATTCCAAACCATCCTTCTCTTGTTGGTTGTAATACTGCATGTAGAAACTCTTGCTTTTTTATATTAGTATTGGCACCTTCACTTATTTTGGTGGGAATGAGACTGATCATCAGGATTTGTTGCCTTCAAGACACAGACAACGCATGACCCTGAAAACGTATTACAACCAACAATAGAAGGATGTATAATTAATTGGTTACCCACAAAGAATAATTGCAGCTCAACCTCAAAAGTCAACTTCAAGATCAATATCAATGGCCAAAGACAAGACTATCTTGTATGTCGTCCGTCACAAGTAAGACATCAACCATACCCATAAGAAAGAGTCTAGGCCTTTTTCATCATCAAGACCTTGGTGTACCCATATTTCCACTATATAGACGCCTTATTTTGTTAGGCAAATGTAAATTTTGCATATTGGAAATGAAAATGCAAGGAATGATTCTGAGATTATTGTGCTCAATTCAATTCCAAACCATCCTTCTCTTCTTGGTTGTAATACTGCATGTAGAAACTCTTGCTGTTTTTGGTATTAGTATTGGCACCTTCACTTATTTTGGTGGGAATGAGACTGATCATCAGGATTTGTTGGCCTTCAAGACACAGATAACACATGACCCTGAAAACGTATTACAACCAACAATGGAAGGATGTATAATTAATTGGTTACCCACAAAGAATAATTGCAGCTCAACCTCAAAAGTCAACTTCAAGATCAATATCAATGGCCAAAGACAAGACTATCTTGTATGTCGTCCGTCACAAGTAAGGCATCAACCATACCCATAAGAAAGAGTCTACGCCTTTTTCATCATCAAGACCTTGGTGTACCCAAATTTCCACTATATAGACGCCTTATTTTGTTAGGCAAATGTAAATTTGCATATTAGAAATGAAAATGCAAGAAATGATTCTGAGATTATTGTGCTCAATTCAATTCCAAACCATCCTTCTCTTGTTGGTTGTAATACTACATGTAGAAACTCTTGCTGTTTTTGATATTAGTATTGGCACCTTCACTTATTTTGGTGGGAATGAGACTGATCATCAGGATTTGTTGGCCTTCAAGACACAGATAACGCATGACCCTGAAAACGTATTACAACCAACAATAGAAGGATGTATAATTAATTGGTTACCCACAAAGAATAATTGCAGCTCAACCTTAAAAGTCAACTTCAAGATCAATATCAATGGCCAAAGACAAGACTATCTTGTATGTCGTCCGTCACAAGTAAGGCATCAACCATACCCATAAGAAAGAGTCTAGGCCTTTTTCATCATCAAGACCTTGGTGTACCCATATTTCCACTATATAGACGCCTTATTTTGTTAGGCAAATGTAAATTTTGCATATTGGAAATGAAAATGCAAGGAATGATTCTGAGATTATTGTGCTCAATTCAATTCCAAACCATCCTTCTCTTGTTGGTTGTAATACTGCATGTAGAAACTCTTGCTGTTTTTGATATTAGTATAGGCACCTTCACTTATTTTGGTGGGAATGAGACTGATCATTAGGATTTGTTGGCTTTCAAGACACAGATAACGCGTGACCCTGAAAACGTATTACAACCAACAATTGAAGGATGTATAATTAATTGGTTACCCACAAAGAATAATTGCAGCTCAACATCAAAAGTCAACTTCAAGATCAATATCAATGGCCAAAGACAAGACTATCTTGTATGTCGTCTGTCATAAGTAAGGCATCAACCATACCCATAAGAAAGAGTCTAGGCCTTTTTCATCATCAAGACCTTGGTGTACCCATATTTCCACTATATAGACGCCTTATTTTGTTAGGCAAATGTAAATTTTGTATATTGGAAATGAAAATGCAAGGAATGATTCTGAGATTGTTGTGCTCAATTCAATTCCAAACCATCCTTCTCATGTTGGTTGTAATACTGCATGTAGAAACTCTTGCTGTTTTTGATATTAGTATTGGCACCTTCACTTATTTTGGTGGGAATGAGACTGATCATTAAAATTTGTTGGCCTTCAAGACACAGATAACACATGACCCTGAAAACGTATTACAACCAACAATAGAAGGATGTATAATTAATTGGTTACCCACAAAGAATAATTGCAGCTCAGCCTCAAAAGTCAACTTCAAGATCCATATCAATGGCCAAAGATGAGACGATCTTGTATGTCGTCCGTCACAAGTAAGGCATCAACCATACCCATAAGAAAGAGTCTTGGCCCTTTTCATCGTCAAGACCCTGGTGTACTCATATTTCCACTTTATAGACGCCTTATTTTGTTAGGCAAATGTAAATTTTGCATATTGGAAATGAAAATGCAAGAAATGAGACTAAGATTATTGTGCTCAATTCAATTCCAAACCATCCTTCTCTTATTGGTTGTAATACTGCGTGTAGAAACTCTTGCTATTTTTGGTATTAGTATTGGCACCTCCACTTATTTTGGTGGGAATGAGACTGATCATTAGGCTTTGTTGGCCTTCAAGACACAGATAACACGACCCTGAAAACGTATTACAACAAACAATAGAAGGATGTATAATTAATTGGTTACCCACAAAGAATAATTGCAGCTCAGCCTCAAAAGTCAACTTCAAGATCAATATCAATGGCCAAAGACGGGACTATCTTGTATGTCATCCGTCACAAGTAAGGCATCAACCACACCCATATGAAAGAGTCTAGGCCTTTGTCATCATCAAGACCCTGGTGTAACCATATTTCCACTATATAGACGCCTTATTTTGTTAGGAAAATGTAAATTTTGCATATTGGAAATGAAAATGCAAGAAATGAGAATGAAATTATTATGCTCAATTCAATTCCAAACCATCCTTCTCTTGTTGGTTGTAATACTGCATGTAGAAACTCTTGCTATTTTTGGTATTAGTATTGGCACCTCCACTTATTTTGGTGGGAATGAGACTGATCATCAGGCTTTGTTGGCCTTCAAGACACAAATAACACATGACCCTGAAAACGTATTATAACCAACAATAGAAGGATGTATAATTAATTGGTTACCCACAAAGAATAATTGTAGCTCAACCTCAAAAGTCAACTTCAAGATCAATATCAAGGGCCAAAGACAAGACTATCTTGTATGTCATCCGTCACAAGTAAGGCATCAACCATACCCATAAGAGAGAGTTTAGGCCTTTTTCATCATCAAGACCTTGGTGTACCCGTATTTCCACTATATAGACGCCTTATTTTGTTAGGCAAATGTAAATTTTTCATATTGGAAATGAAAATGCAAGGAATGATTCTGAGGTTATTGTGCTCAATTCAATTCCAAACCATCCTTCTCTTGTTGGTTGTAATACTGCATGTAGAAACTTTTGCTGTTTTTGGTATTAGTATTGGCACCTTCACTTATTTTGGTGGGAATGAGACTGATCATTAGGATTTGTTGGCCTTCAAGACACAGATAACACATGACTCTGAAAACATATTACAACCAACAATAGAAGGATGTATAATTAATTGGTTACCCACAAAGAATAATTGCAGCTCAGCCTCAAAAGTCGACTTCAAGATCCATATTAATGGCCAAAGACGAGACTATCTTGTATGTCGTCCGTCACAAGTAAGGCATCAACCATACCCATAAGAAAGAGTCTAGGCCTTTTTCATCATCAAGACCCTGGTGTACTCATATTTCCACTTTATAGACGCCTTATTTTGTTAGGCAAATGTAAATTTTGCATATTGGAAATGAAAATGCAAGAAATGAGACTAAGATTGTTGTGCTCAATTCAATTCTAAACCATCCTTCTCTTGTTGGTTGTAATACTGCATGTAGAAACTCTTGCTATTTTTGGTATTAATATTGGCACCTCCACTTATTTTGGTGGGAATGAGACTGATCATTAGGCTTTGTTGGCCTTCAAGACACAGATAACACGACCCTGAAAATGTATTACAACAAACAATAGAAGGATGTATAATTAATTGGTTACGCACAAAGAATAATTGCAGCTCAGCCTCAAAAGTCAACTTCAAGATCAATATCAATGGCCAAAGACGGGACTATCTTGTATGTCATCCGTCACAAGTAAGGCATCAACCACACCCATAAGAAAGAGTCTAGGCCTTTGTCATCATCAAGACCCTAGTGTACCCATATTTCCACTATATAGACGCCTTATTTTGTTAGGAAAATGTAAATTTTGCATATTGGAAATGAAAATGCAAGAAATGAGACTAAAATTATTATGCTCAATTTAATTCCAAACCATCCTTCTCTTGTTGGTTGTAATACTTCATGTATAAACTCTTGCTATTTTTGGTATTAGTATTGGCACCTCCACTTATTTTGGTGGGAATGAGACTGGTCATCAGGCTTTGTTGGCCTTCAAGACACAAATAACACATGACCCTGAAAACGTTTTCAACTCGTGGAATGATTCCCTCCATTTCTGCGAGTGGGAAGGTGTTACGTGCAGCCGCAAGCATAGAAGAGTCACTGTATTAGATCTGAGTACCCGAGGTTTGGTGGGTTCCTTGTCTCCATACATAGGCAACCTCAGCTTCATTAGGAAAATCGTTCTGGCAAACAACACCATTGGAGGCAAAATCCCTGATGAAGTTGGCCATCTATTCAGGTTGCAAGTATTGGTGTTGACTAATAACTCCTTTCGTGGGGAAATTCCTGCAAACCTTTCTCATTGCTCCAACACTAAGATTCTTAGAGTCAGTTATAATTACCTTTCGGGGTCAATCCCAAAGGAGCTTGCTTCTTTATCAATGCTGGAGCATCTTGCTGCTCTCGCTAACAATCTCACGGAAGGAATCCCACCTTTCATTGGGAGCTTTAGCTCTCTCCAAATTTTAACTTTAAATGAATTTGCCCTTGGAGGACACATTCCAGGTGCCTTGGGTCAATTAAGAAGCTTAACGATTCTTGCACTGGCTGAGAATAAACTCTCTGGCTTGATCCCTCCATCTTTATATAATCTTTTGTCTCTTGCTTTTTTTATAATGCGTGAAAATGAGCTCAGTGGAAGTCTTCCTACAAACTTATTCCTCAACCTTCCACGTCTCCAGTGGTTTCTATTCTTTGAAAACCAATTTACCGGATCTCTTCCAGTCTCATTATCTAATGCTTCAGAGCTACAGTATTTCCAAGTTCACATGAACAATTTTACGGGAAAAATTTCAGTCAATTTCGGAGGCTTACCCAGTTTGGAGCAATTAATAATTAATTATAATAATTTAGGAAGTGGAGATAATGATGAAATGAATTTCTTTCAATCTCTAGTCAATTGTAGCAGTTCACAGAAAATAGGCCTTTCGGTTAATCAAATCAAAGGTACGTTGCCTAATGTTTTGGGTAATCTTTCAACCCAGCTTACTTCTTTTGACTTTGGCCAAAATCTTATTTTTGGAGAGATCCCTATAGGGATGGGTAATTTGGTCAACTTGACAATTGTAGGGATGAGTGATAACAAATTTTCAGGGACAATCCCAGATGATATTAGCAATCTTAAAAAGTTACACAGATTATATTTAGATAACAATAGGCTCTCAGGAATGTTACCAATTACCCTTGGAAACCTAACATTGTTAAATGAACTATACTTAAATAATAACAAACTGCAAGGAACTATCCCACCAAGTATAGAAAATTGTCAAAATTTGCTTGTGTTAAATCTTTCTCAAAACAATCTCACTGGCACCATTCCAAAGCAGCTCTTTGCAATTCCCATGTTGTCAATTGGACTTTATTTAGCTTAAAACTTTTTTGTGGGATCATTACCTTCTGAGGTTGGAAATCTTGTCCATTTAACAGAGTTGGACTTACTTGAAAACAAGTTGTTTGGTAAAATTCCAAGCAGTCTTGCCTCTTGCACAAGCCTTGAGTATCTTTACGTGGAGGGTAATTTATTTGAGGGAGAAATTCCAACAGCCCTGAGTTCTTCGAGAGGTATCCAAGTCATGGATCTTTCTTGGAACAACTTCTCTAGTCAAATTCCAAATTTCTTGGAGAAACTCTCCCTCAAGAAATTGAATTCATCCTTCAATGATCTTCAGGGAGAGGTTCCAACAAAAGGGGTTTTCGCAAATGCTAGCGCGATATCACTCATTGGAAATAGTAGATTGTGTGGGGGCATATCGGAACTAAAGTTGCCGAGGTGCTTAACAAAAGAAGAGAAGAAAATAAAGTGGCCTTTTGCACTCAAAGTGGTAATCCCAATGGCATGTGTGATTTTGGTAATAGCCTTAGTGTCATTTTTCTTATTTTATTGGCCAAAAAATAAACGAAATAATAACTCTTTAGAATCTTCCTTGGAGCAATCATTTTTGAGAGTGTCTTACAAAATGCTCCTTGAAGCAACTGATGGATTTTCATTGGCAAATTTGATTGGTGTTGGTAGTTTTGGCTCAGTGTATAAAGGCATCCTTGGTGAGGATAGATCAATTGTTGCAATTAAGGTACTAAATATTCAACGTCAAGGAACTTCATATCTGAGTGTAAAGCCTTGAAAAATATACGTCACCGAAATCTTGTGAAGATCATAACTTCTTGCTCAAGTGTGGATTTTCGTGGCAATGATTTAAGGGCTCTAGTTTATGAGTTCATGCCAAATGGAAGTCTAGAAAATTGGTTGCATATGGATCTAGAAACAAATATCATGCAGGGAGAGATACAAAATCTGACCATTCTTCAAAAAACAAACATTGCCATTGATGTTGCTTGTGCACTCGATTACCTACATCTCCATTGCCCAATGCCAGTTGTTCATTTTGATATAAAGCCAAGCAACATTCTTTTTTATTCTGATATGATTGCTCATGTTGGAGATTTTGGGCTTGCGAAGTTTCTTTTAAGACCTACCAATTCGAAAGAAAGTAGTTCAATTGGAATAAGAGGAACAATTGGGTACACGCCTCCAGGTAAGCATGATTTACTATACTTTTTAATTGTTAACATATGCTCTCTCATATTTACAATGATTATTTTGAGCTCCCAAAATATAATGTGAATACATTATCTATATTAAATATTCTTATTGACAGAGTATGGTCTAGGAAGTGAGGTGTCAACCAAAGGAGATGTGTACAACTATGAAATTTTATTGTTGGAGATGATAACAGGAAAGAGACCCACAGATAGTGTGTTTGAGGGAGGCCTTAACCTTCACAACTATGTTAGCATGGCCATACTTGACAGTGTAATAGAAGTTGTGGATCCAAAACTTTTAAATAATGTTGATGAAGTTCTTGGAAATCACAATGGTAGCCTTGCAAATAAAATAAAGGAGTGTTTGATATCCATGGTCAAGGTCGGAGTGGCATGCTCTATGGAGTTGCCACAAGAACGATGGGACATCAGTAAGGCTATCTCTGAGTTGCATTTGGTTAGGGACATTATTCTTGGTGCTAGGATTTAGCACAACATGCTTGGCTATATGGAAGGTAAAAATGAAACCTCTCACCATCTTAATGTTGGTATTAAGTTATTTACTTATTTTGATCTTTTCTCTTAATGTTGTTTTCTACTAACTATTCGCCGGTCCAAAAAGTCTTGTGCTCCTTCAAAGTGTTACATTGGATGGAAAGACTTTTTCTGGCATTATAGATAAGCTTGCTTATGGTTATTCATTGAATAAGAAGTATTCTGCATGTTTCATATACCTTGTCTTCTATATGTTTCTTTTATACGCGTGAGTAGCTCAAATAATTTCCAACAATCTTGTATTAGTGTATTAAATCTATTGATATATATTATGCTTGGAAAATTAACTACCAACTTTATCTGTAGATGTAAAATAATTTTCTACAAATAATAAGAATTATTTTTCACTTGCTTCCCTTTCTTCATCAATATATTTTTCTTCAAAGCATGAGCTCATAAGATATAGGGATGGTTGATTTGGCTATATCAGTGTAAATTACATTTGCCCAAAGGATTTTTTAAAGAGGCATAATTTCTTAACTCATCATGCCCACACACAAAGACCACTCCAATCCTATGGGATTTCCTCAGGTTTGTTTCTGTTTTCCACTTTCTTCCACTTTTCCAGAGATACCCATTTGTTTTTATTTATTTATTTATTTTTGTGGGTTTTGTGCAGCTTGATGCTTCGTTATTTGTGGGAATTAAGATTGTTTAATCCACAGGTTTGTCTCTGTTTTCCACTTTCATTGTCATGGTTTTTGATGCCAATCAGTGCCCTGGTAGTCTAATTAATCACGGCTTTGTGTTGTATTTTGCTCATCTGGGTTTTGTAGAAATTGTCTTATTGTTGGATATTGCTTATTACACGTATAATTTTTTGGTTATACATGTTCGATTTTATTATATGTATGATTTTTTTGTTTTTTGTCCAAGTTATTTTTTGGAGGAAAAATTCTTACCATTAGCAAGATGGTCGAAGGCAAGTTTAATAAATACTAGCTTATAACTTTAATAAATAAATAATAACCTATAAAAATCACATGGATAAAAGTATCTGATTGTATATGAATTGTCAAAAAAAAAAAAGCTTTTCAACTTTTGCTCTGCACTGTGTGACTTTTCTGTTTTAGACAATTTCAATGAGAGAAGGCAAAATGTGATGCTATTTGTAGGCCAATTAGACATTTCATGGGCGGACTAAAACATTTGGTTTTTTTTTTTTTATTTATCAAAATATGGTTCCATCTGAAAAACAACCTTGATGCCAAGGTATGCCTCCTTTATCAAAATCTTTGGCTGCCTTTGTTTCTTTCTTTCTCTAAATTTATAGGCTGATTCATAGGATGAGTATTTATAGAGAAATCAAGTTGCTGGGCTTTGTAATTTTTATTTATAAGATTCTCTTCACTTTTTATATTTTTGTTACTTGAATAGTTGAATTATACTTAACAAAAAAAAAAAAAAGAATAGTTGAATTATCACTGCCAAATTGCATTGCATCATCTGGCGGTATATAAGTTTTTAGCTGAATCTTTTCTTGTTAACGAGAAATAAATTTTCTTAGTCAGCTTTCACATCCAAATATTGTTTGACACTGTGGAAATGAATTGGTAAAAGTCGATCTCATAAAGGCCAGTGGATATGCACATGCACATGTAACCACACAAACATATACAGTAATATAGATAATCGGGACAAAGGTAGAGAGAGGACAAAAGAGTTCAAATCTTCTGTTTCATTTTATCTACTTTACTTTATACTCTACTAATAATAGTTTGCCATATGTCTCACCTAATAAATTAAATTATAATTGTATGCCTTTATTATTTGTTACCTAAAATAAATAACAATAAATAAATATAAATAAATAAATAAAAAAAACCATCAACGCCTCTCCACAACTGATCCTCCACCACCACCTTCACCAGTAGTAGGAGCAACAAATCGCCGGCGTCATCAGGAATTTCCGGCGACATCAACTCGACCAGTCTCGACCATCCACCTCCGCTGGGTCCACACCAACACCTCCTTGTTTTCAAATCCTAAACAATTACCCTTAAAAATCAAAGCGATCTAAATATGGATCACAAATAATAAAATTCATTCATGGATTTGAAAACAAGGAGGACATGATGTGGACCTGGCGGAGGTGGATGGGCGTAACTGGTGGGTTTGATGTCCATGAAATCGCTTGCCCGAACTCCATTAAAAAAATCATGGCTTTTACCCATTTTCCATAAGTTGTTCATATGGGATAGTGGACGTTCCACTCGCAGACAACGAAAGTTCAACTTGGAACAAAATTTTTAGGCCATTGTTTTGTTTGTTTGAGACCAGATTAGCGAGAAATAAAGCAACATGAGAGAGTGTTTTTTCTAGATCGCTTTGATTTTTAAGGGTAATCGTTTTGGATTTGAAAACAAGGTGTTGGTGTAGACCCAGCGGAGGTGGATGGCCGTGACTGGTTGGGTTGATGTCACCGGCAATTCCTGACGACGTCGGCAATCTGTTCCTCCTACTGCTGGTGGAGGTGGTGGAGGATCAGTTGTGGGGAGGCGTTGGTGGTTTGTTTATTTTATTTTTATTTATTTATTGTTATTTATTTTAGGTAACAAAGAATAAAGGCATAAAATTATAATTTAATTTATTAGGTAAAACACGTGGCAAACTTTTATTGGTGGAGTATAAAATGGAGTAGGCAAAATGAGACAAAAGATTTGGTCTCAGAATGAAGGACTTCTCATGTTCAAATCTATGTAATATGTAAATATTGGATCCATCATAGTTACGTGAAAGGAATACAGTGCACAGGTATTTGGGTATCAATTGTGGTTCCTTAGTTGTTTGTTCCTGGAATTGCAGCTTTGTTAATTTCTATATGGTTAATAAATAATGTGGCTTTCCTGGCAGGGACATCGACATGGCTAAACATGTACATTTATCTTACCCCATAAATAGAAGTTTACTTTTATTTCAAAAGCATACAACTTTCTAGAAATATATGTGCTCAAGAATACAGAGTGAATTAAATGCTGTTTATGTAATACTGGTAATGGAAATTAATTTTTTTCTTTCACCATGTCCTTGAACCCCAAATAGTCATAAGATTTTCTCTCTCTCTCTCTCTCTCTCTCTCTCTCTCTCATTTTTCTATAAGCCAACTAGAATGAAGGGGATTTACTAGTATGAAGCTAGCCAGACATACTGGGGAGCCCATAAAAATACCTGACCTATGAAAATTGAGAATAGTATGTATTTGTCTTCTTTGTATTTATTTTTTTATACATTCTTGTTAATCATCAAAAGCATTTCTGATTTTCTGAACCAGATAAGAGTTTCTTCCTTCATGCTTTCTTTCAAGGGAAGTCCTAACAGAATCGTGCCTGAGGTATACCACATCAACTCTGTGCTTCAAAGGCTGAATAAGAATGTCTTAAACCTTAGATAATTGTCAGCAAAAGAATTAAAATCATCTATTCAGATGACATTTTAGAAAATTAATGATATCAACGGTTGAATATCTAGTTTCACTTTCTTTTCTATAAGATATGAGCGATTTAAATCTATATCCATAGCTAATTTTTATTCATCAGTGAAATTGGCACTTAAGCTAATCCCTACTTTAACTTTCTATGCAGCCAGTTTTGGAACTCCATCCAAAATTCAAGTAGAAAAAAAAAAATCACTTTGATTGATAGAGATTATGCAACAATGCTAGTGGTTCCCAGTTCAACAGCTTTTAAAAGCCCGTGGTGGTAACATCTGATACGAACCTCA
>NW_027069688.1:540435-570435 GCF_002906115.3 Quercus suber | reverse complement strand
ATTGTATTCCATGAACTCCCTACAATCATTGTATTCCATGAAATCCTCAAAAACACAAGAAGATGTCTATAAGACATTTTACCATCGGTATGATATGCACAACACAACACAAACAAAGTATAATACTAAAAAATGAGAAGCAAACATGAAAACATGTATTGTAGGCAACATACTACCAAAACCAACAAACCCCATTCGACAAACTCAACAAAATATCCACAAACCATATTCAACAACATATTTTCAAATATCAAACAAAAACACAAAATCCAAGAAATCTAGGGCTAGAAACATGAAATACTTTGAAAAAAAGAGAAAACCCAATAAGCGAGGGAACACAGTGAGTTTGTAAGGGAGAGGAACGAACAAGACTATGAACAATCACAATAAGCGAGGGAAAAATGAAAAATGTTTGAAAACTGTCTTGAGAATAACCCTCATTGTGCAAAACATGCATCTTTTGCAACTAGAATGAGTCGCGAACAAGTCACCTAGTCAAGTCGCCAAAAACCCGTGTGACAAATTTTGGAAAATTTGTCTAAGTGTTATTCGTAACTGGAAGGTCCACTCGCGAGTAAGTTGCAAATCATTTTGAGTAAACCTCGTGACTAGACCTTCCACTCGCGAACCAGTTGCCAAACTGAGTAGCAAAAATCCTAAAAACCCAGATTTTTAAGATTTTTCAAAGTCTTCTTCGCGACTAGGGGCTTGACTCGCAAGACAGTCGCAAAAGATTCTGAGTAAGATCGTGACTAAGGGCTCGCGACTAGGTTCACTCACGAGAGTGAGTCGACAAAATAGAGTTACACAGTTTTTGAAATTTTTCAAAACAAAACACTTTCCAAAAACAATTAAAACACTCAAAAATCTTATGATTGAGTAAGTGCAACACATTTAATCAAGTACAATCCCACAAATGAATAAGGCATTCATTGAACATAGACATGTGTGATGTGTATGGGTATCAAAGACGAGCTAGTACTTAGTCTAATGTGAAGTTTCAATGATCAATTCAACCAAGACATACACAATTAGTATGAGGAAAAGTGACCAGTCTCAATTATAGAAATATGCATATATGACCTCCCACAAAACTTGAATACATAAATTTGAAGCTTTTCATTTGGGTTCTTACAATTCATATCAGTTGATCATTCTTGAACAATACATCTCATTTTGAGATCGATGCCTGAAATTTTTGATATTTCAATTTGATGAACAAGCCTTTGGCTTTTTGGACATCATACATTTTAATAACAAAGTGAAAAGATATATAGACATAAGTCTATGCAAGTCTCAAGATCAACAAAACCATTGACTAATCATTCATGACAAGGTTGAAGATCTATTTATAACAGTCACATAGATGTCAAGATTTTTTCCACAATGATATGAATGCATAAAGAACAAGTTACGCTCGTAAATGCACAAAACCATTAGTACGAAGGTACAAGACAAAACATGTGTGTGACAAAACACAACAATGCCGAACAAACTTTTTGGATTTTCTATCTTTTATGCGTTTTTGGATTTTTGACACAAAAACAAGTAAAGATTGAAAGAAAAAAAAACATTCAAAGCAAGAAAAGAAAACAAACAAAAATTTGTCAAAACATGCTAGAATCAAAGAAAATAGCCAAGCAAAATCACAACATATAGGAAGAATTGATGCATGGTCATGTTCTAATGCTTATGCATGTGTACCTTTCTTCACCCACACAGCACATGCATTTGGGGTGATATCCTTAGAGGATTGGGTACTTGAGTTACGATTCTTAAACTTTATGGTGAATTTTGCAAAACAAGAAGTGATGGTGTCTATCATCTTCATTACATCCCCAATGTTAGACTTAGCTTCTCCCCCTTTCGATTGCTTGAAGTTCCCTTTGCCATTTCTTTGTCCACTTGGCCTTTGATAGCCGCCATTCTTTAATGCCCAAAGCTTGTAGCAATTAGGTCTAGTGTGACCTTGGATTCAACATTGGTGACAAAAGTGTTGAATTTTCGATCCCCTTTGTGACTTTGGAAGAGATTTTCCTTTCGCCTTGAGTTTAACCACTGCTGGGTTTGGAGGCTTTGTTGAAACCCGTTGAGCAATCACCTTTGCCTTCTTCTCAAACTTCACTTTCTTAATAGCTGAAGTTGTTACCACTGGTTCCTTTGCTTTTACAAACTTCATCTCCTTAGACACAATGGTGCTTGAACTAGCCTTTCCAGTGTATCCTAAGCCACTTTTGTCAGAGAAGGGCTTTTGATGTGCAAGCACTTCATCAAGCCTTTTGGAGGAAACCCGCTCTACTTTAGCATTAGCTTGAATCACCTCAAGCTCAAGAAACTTGATCTTTGAATAGGGTTTGAATAGCTCTCCATTCAGCATCTCAACTTCACACTTAGTCTCCTTGTACCGCACTAGAAGACTTTTGTAATCTTGCTCTGCTCTCTTCACTTTCTTAATGGCTGCTTTAGCCACTCTTGCATATTCACCGGTCTTCTCAATGAAAGTATTATAGGATTCTTGTAATCTCATTGTTCCTTCATATTCCTCATCAACGGATTCCTCTACTATCCCCATCAACTCCACTTCAGTGTGCTCCCCAAGCTCTTCCGCTAGCAAATTTAAATCATCTGAAGATTGTATGGGAGCAATGGCCATGAATGCAAAGTAGTTTCCCTCTCCGTCACAGCTTTCTTCCAAGTCTGAATTAGAGGAGTCTGTGTCACTAAGAGTAGTGGCATACACTTTACCCTTCTCTCTCAAATAATTGGGACATTCCTTCTTGAGATGTCCATGACCGTTGCATTCATAGCACATAATTTCTTGAGAGGATTGAGAATCCTTCCCATCTTTCTTCTTGAAATCCTTTTCCTCCTTCTAGGAATTTAGGAATTTTCCCTCCTTAACAAACTTTCCATTCTTTTTGAACTTTAAGAACTTTCAGAAGTTCTTAATAAGATACGCCACATCCTTTTCGACCTCATCCTCATCTGATGAGTCTTGAGCTTTCACTCTCTCATTGATTGTCTTTAAAGCAAGAGATTTGCTCTTCCTTTATGATGGTAGAGATAACTCATAGGTTTGAAGTGAGCCAATAAGTTCTTGAACTTTAATCTCATCAAGGTCTTTGCTCTCTTCAATGGCAATCACATTTGCACGGAACCTCTCTGGTAATGATTATAGAATTTTTATCACGGTCTTGGAGTCTTCCATCTTTTCTCCCAAGTTAAACTTCCCAACACCACCTTAGTTAACTTCCCATAAAATGAGTCAAATGACTCGTCTTCACTCATCTTCAGCTCTTCGAAGCGTGTGGTAAGCATTTGCAGCTTGGTGTCCTTCACCTTTTTGGTTCCCTCATAAGTCGTTTCCAAAATTTGCCACACCTCCTTGGCAATTGTAATGTGAGAAATCCTGTGAAACTCATCAAGAGAAACACCAAAGAAAATAGCATTTAAAGTCTTGCTATTAGCGTTAGCTGCCGCAAGGGCTGCCTTATCCCACTCGGATTTGGTGGCTTCCAACCTAGTTCATCCTATATCTACAGCATCTCAAACATTCTTATCAATGGAACATAGGAATGCCCTCATATGGACTTTCCAAAATGCATAGTTGCTTCCATTAAAGTATGGAGGAGCATTAAGAGATTGAGATCGATCCATCTCAAAAAGGGTCTAGGATCGCACTTAGGTAATGAAACCACAACAAGTGCACCCGTTCTGATACCAATTGAAATTCCAATTAGTGTGTAAAATACCAATGAATATTTAGACCCCCAAATTTAAAATTACCAACACAAGTTTATACACAAACAATATATGTGCGAAAAGATGAATATAAGCTAAATCCAATTGGTAAAACACTCCAGACCGAAATTAATCACAATCACAGCAGTAATTAAAAGGTAAAGAGTAAGGGAAGAGAGACGCAAACACAAAGATAACACAGAGATATGTTATTGAAAAGGAAACCGAAATACTCGACGAAAAACCTCTCCACTACCCTCCAAGCGGTCAATAATCCACTAGAAAATAAAGTTGGGATACATTAATAGCAGAAAACCCTCCAAGCCTAATTTACCTAGTGCATCTAAGCCCTCCAAGCTTCTTGCTCCAACAGGGTTACGCCGAACCTTGTCTTCTCTAACTTACCAGATCCTACAATAGCCCATTGCATCAACCAAATGAATTGGTCCCTTCTGAACTGCTTCCCAAGCACCAAAACACCTCCTCACTGATATGGGTATAGTGAGATAAGAATTTGGCAAAATGTACCTCTCAAGGATATGTCAATGAAAAGGGTGAGAGTAAAAGAATTTAGAGAATCAAATGATGAAGATTGTGGATGAGTCAATCTTGTTTTTCTCTAGGGTTTCTCTCTTAAAATTCTCTCTAGATGCTCTCAACATTTCGTGGGTATAAGAGTATTTATAGTGGTGTGTATGAGGAATGCGAAAAGTCATGTTTCAACCAAACAAGGCATTTTGGCGACTCAACCTTGCAACTAGAACAGGTTGCAAGTTTGAGTCGCGAGCTAACTGCCTAGCCAGACTGGAAGTTTTGTCTTCTAGTACTCCAGTTATCGTGACCCTTTAGCTCCCTTACATGCTTCACACGTGTGCCAACTTTGGCAACTTGCCAATCACGAGATCCAGTCGCAAGGCTCTTCTTAAGTGCACACATCTTGAGTTTCTTCATACTCTCTCATATACTACCTTTACATAAATCTCACCTAAATACAGGGTATCTAATTGCTAAATTACAAGCAAATTTGGCACGGAATAAAGTCAACACATGATTGAATAAATTCAACCTTACAGTTTGAAAGGCAACCATCAATAAATAAATACTTCATGGGATGTGTTGAAAAATACATATATAAATACTTCTTGGTGTCGTAGCTTATCAATCTTTAGAAAGCATTCTATATAGGTTATCATGATCAAGATTGTATCTGTAGGCTGTAGCTTTGAGCTAGGCCTCACGGGCTAGGCTCACATCTTCCCTTTTGGGCTGGCTCAAAAAACATTTTGTCCCTCTTTACTTGAGTGTTGGCCCAATTAGTTCCATGACCCAAATCTGAACTTATTCAATTCTGAGAATTGTTTTGACCAACCATCGGTAACAGTTATAGGCTTTGATTGTTTGAGGGCTTTGTTTTGTGAATGGATTATTGGGCTAAAATTTTGGTTTTATATTATTTTGTACAATGTGTGGTTAATTTAGTGGACCTGATTTTAGAAAGAAGTGGTATTTAATTTTCATAGGGTATTGGACTATGGGCTTTAGGTTGACTATGGGTTGAAATTTCGGTTTTATATTACACCATTACTATTCATTTGTATTTTATATCTCTCTCTACAAGCACATAAAATATATTCTAATAAAATATAGTATAAAATAAATAATCTAATTTAAGGTGTTTTGAAATGTGATTATGTAAAATAGAAAAAATAGATTTAATGCTAAAATAGATAATAAAAAAATTTACATTGACTTATGCGAAGTACTCTTATGCAGACAAGCCCAACCCCCTGCCCCTCAAAATTTAATTTGGCTTTTATTATTAATGCATTAAATTAAATTTTACACCAACTAATGTGAATACTCTTATGTGGACAAGCCCAACCCCTGCCCCTAGCATTTAATTTGGCTTTTATTATTAATGCATTAAATTAAATATTCCCATAAAAACATTTCATTTCCATGTTTTTTATTTTCACCTCGGATTTCAAATTCCCAACATTACAATGTTTTTATTATTATTAATAATTCAATAATTAAAGTGAGAGGATTTGAATTTTAGAGATCTCTATTTAAAACAATAAGATTTGTTAGTTGAACTACAAGACTTTTGGTATAGTACTCTCAAACTAATAATATAAATTAATTAAAATTTTGTCTTCTATGTCCTAACAGGTAATTCTACCGTACCCCTCATTTTTTTGGAGATACGAAACCCACTAGTAGGCAACCTAGTATACTAGGTTATGAAAACATCACATTTGATGGTATTATCCTGACATTATGTAATACTAATATCACATGTGACTGTACTTTTGTCATATTCAATGGTTCCTTTATTTTTTTTTCCTCACATTTGATGGTACCATCCTCACATTGTCCAGTACCAGAATCACATGTGACTATACTTTTGTCACATTTGGTAGTTCCCTTATTTTTTCTCATATTTGATGACTCCATTAACACATGAAGTTGTACCAACATCACATTAGATTGTACATTTCTAACATTTGGTGGTACTTTAATTTTTTCCTCACATTTGACAGTTTTATTGTCATATTGGGCAGTACTAATATCATATTTGACCGTACTTTTGCCACATTCGGTTGTACTTCTATTTTTTTTCACACATTTAATAGTGTCATCCTCAAATTGTGCAGTACTAATATTACATGTGATTGTACTTTTATCACATTCGGTGGTTCCCTTATTTTTTTTTCTCACATTTGATGGTTTCATTGTCACATTGAGCAATACTAACATCTTATTTGACCGTACTTTTCTCACATTCGATGGTACTTTAATTTGTACTCACATTTGACAGTTCTATCGCCACATTGGGCATAGGGGTGGCAAAATCTGACACGACTCGCGAACCTGACATGATTAACCCATTTATAAACAGGTCATAGGTTAAGACTAAACAGGTTCAGGTCATATTTGGGTCGATATGATTAACCCATTTAATAAACAAGTCGTGTTCGTGTTCAACATGCAAACCCGTCTGACCTGTTTAGCTTCTAAAATTATTAATTATTTTGATATTATTGCTTATTTTATGGTTGTTTTTATATGTTTATTACTATATTTATGGTTGTAATTGTATATTAATTTTAGATATATGTGAATTGATAAAAATTATATAGGTTAGGTATGACCTATTAATCAAATAAATTATTAAACGAGTCATTTATATTGACTTTTACATGACTTGTTAATTAAACAAGTTGAACTTGTCGAGTCGAGTCAACCTGTTTAAGAAACAGGTTGTGTTTAAGTTGAGGATTCCTGACACGTTTAATATACAGGTCAGGTTTGGGTCAACTCATATGACCAAACACTCATATCTTGACACAACATGAACCTGACCCATTAATAAGAATTGCCACCTCTAATTGGGCAGTACCAACATCACATGTGACCATACTTTTATCACATTCAATAGTTTCCCCATTTTTTTCTTACATTTGATGGTTCCATTATCACATTAAGCAATACCAACATCACATATGACAATATTTCTGCCACATTCGGCTGTACTTATATTTTTTTTCCTAACATTTAATGGTACCATCTTCAAATTGTACAGTACCAAAATCACATGTGACTATACTTTTGTCACATTTGGTGGTTCAATTTTTTTTTTCTCACAAATAATGGTTCTATTGTCATATTAGACAGTACTAACATCATATTTGACACTTTTCTTACATTTAGTTGTACTTAAAATTTATTTTCTCACATTTGATGGTGCTGTCCTCACATTGTGCAGTATTAATATCACATGTGACTATACTTTTGTCACATTTGATGGTTCTATTGTTACATTAGACAGTACCAACATTACATTAGACCATACATTTCTCACATTCAGTGGTACTTTTGTCACATTTAATGGTTCCCTTTTTTACTCACCAATTACCATAATACTTCTGAAACCTATAAAATGACTGAAATACTCTTAGAACCTAAAAAATGACAGAATCACCCTAAAACTTAAAAAAATTACCAAAAATACTATAAAACCCAAAAAAAATGACCGAAAAAACCATGAAATTTAGAAAATGACCAAAATACCCTTAGGACAAAAAAAATTACCACATGACCTTGAAACTTAAAAAATGACGGAAATTACCATAAAACCTAAAATATGATTAAAATAAGCACGAAACCTAAAATATGGCCAAAATACCCCCTAAAACCTCTATTAACAAGACCAAAATGAAAATAAAAATTTTATACAACCACTCGATTTGCTTGATTTGCAACCCATTGATTTTGAAATTAATGGATTTAAAATGTCTTGATTTGAAATCCATTGATTTTTAAATTCCTTGTATTCGTATTTTTATACAATGAAGGATTTGACAAGATGATGACTAAAAATTTGTCATCATAACTAACTAAAAAATCAATAGACCGTACAGATCGTGCAACTAAAAAATCTGTCATCATTAGACCGTACATTTCCCACATTCAATGGTACTTTTGTCACATTCAATGGTTCCCTTTTGTTACTCACCAATTATCATAATACTCCTGAAACCTAAAAAATGATTGAAATACCCTTAGAACCTAAAAAATGACAAAATCACCCTAAAACTTAAAAAAAATTACCAAAATTACTATAAAACCCCAAAAATGACCGAAATAACCATGAAACTTAAAAAATGACCAAAATACCTTAGGACAAAAAAAAAAAAAAATTACCACGTGACCTTGAAACTTAAAAAATGACGAAAATTACCATAAAACCTAAAATATGACTAAAATAAGCACGAAACCTAAAACATGACTAAAATACCCTCTAAAACCTCTATTAGCAAGACCAAAATGAAAATGAAAATTTTATACAACCACTCTATTTACTTGATTTGCAACCCATTGATTTTGAAATTAATGGATTTAAAAAGTCTTGATTTGAAATCAATTGATTTTTGAATTCCTTGTTTGGGTCTTTTTATACAATGAAGGATTTGACAAGATGATGACTAAAAATTTGTCATCACAGCCAACTAAACATGTTTTTTTGCCAACTATGGACAACTAAAATGTTCTATATCAACATAACGAGAGAACCCAAATGCATGAGTTTTTTTCTCAACATTTAAAATATCAAACTAAAAAATTGTTTCAAAGTTCTTAACGACTAGAAAGTTATATTTCAAGAGAGACGATAAAGTATCCAAAATGTGTTTTTTTTACACAAAATTCAAAACAAAGAAGCCATTGATAGACCAATCGACAAGATAATGACTAAATATCTCCCATCATAGCCAACTAAAAAAATGTCTTGCCAACTCTTGCCAACTAAAATATTTTAGAGAGAGAGAGAGAAAGAGTACCCAAAATACATGGGTTTTTTTTAACAATATTCAAAATCTTAAACTAAAAAATTGTTTCAAAGTGGATCTTTTCTAGACTTTTTTCTTTTTAAAATTGCTTTTTACAATGTTTGAAAACTCAGCAATACAAATCTCTCTCTCTATTATACCGATGAAAGAGGTATAATATCTAGGCGTAAATGCATTTTTAGTCCTTTTATTTTGACGTTTTTCCATTTTAGTCCCTATATTTTATTTTTTTCACTTTTAGTCCCTAAACCAATTAACGCGTTCAATTTTAGTCCTTTTCGTCAGTCAACTGACGGAAATAGCTGAGGTGGCAGCCGGAGCAATTAAAATATTATAAAAAATGCCACATCACCATGACACATCAACATATAAATTTAAAAAATTAATTTATTAATTTTAACTAAATAAAAAAAATAAAAACATAATTAAAAACAATAAAATCAAACCCAAACCCAGAAAATCATACCCAAGAACACGAATTCAGAATTAAAAACAATAAAATCAAATGCCTATGAACACAAGAACAAAACCCAAAAAATCAAACCCAAGAACAAAAACCAGTTTATTTCAAACAATTAAACTCAAAATAACCCAGAAACCTCAAACAAAACCCAGCCAAACTTAGCTCATTGAATCAAACTCGGCTCTTTGATTTTTTTTTTTTTTTCTGGTTTCATTTTTGGGTTTGGGTATTTGATTTCGGGTTTGATTTTCTGGGTTTGGGTATTCGTTCTGGGTTTCTTATACTCGGCTTCGGATCTAGCCAGCGTTTCCAGCGCTTCTTTCAACTGAGCTTGAAAATTGTCGGCGTCGGATTCTTCTTCGTTTTGGTGGGTTCGAAGCACGGTCTCTAAGGATGAGAGTTAAGCTATCTCACTCGATGGCGAAGCTTGAAGGCAACGGCAGAGTTTGAAGATGACAGCGATAGTGGCAGAGCTTGAAGACGATGGCAGTGATGGCAGTGCTTGAATGTGACGGTGGCAATGGTAGATCTTGAAGGCGATGACGGCGATGACAGAGTTTGAAGACGACCTTTTACTCGCTTGGGTTTGTTGTTGTCGGTTGTGGCTTTTGCTCACTGGGGTTCACTTGTTGTGGGTTGTGGCTTTTGATCACCGGAGTTTTCCACCGTGGGTTGAATCGGTTTTGAGGCTTGGGTTTGAATGGGTTGTGGGTCTGAATAGGTTGTGCTTCTTAGGTTGGTTTTGAAGTTTCAATGGTGTGTGGTGTTGTTTTGGTGATGGATATAAATTTCCGTGGTCGTGGGTTACTGTTGGTGGGTATAAATTTCATGTTCTTGGGTATGATTTTCTGGGTTTGGGTTTGATTTTATTGTTTTTAATTATGTTTTTATTTTTTTATTTAGTTAAAATTAATAAATTAATTTTTTAAATTTATATGCTGATGTGTCATGGTGACGTGGCATTTTTATAATATTTTAATTGCTCCGGTTGCCACCTCAGCTATTTCTGTCAGTTGACTGACGGAAAGGACTAAAATAGAACGCGTTAATTGATTTAGGGACTAAAAATGAAAAAATAAAATATAGAAACTAAAATAAAAAAACGTCAAAATGTAGGGACTAAAAATGCATTTACGCCTTAAAAGTTTTCTTGGTTTTGCTGCCAAATTGTGAAAACCAAAGAGGCTACAATTTTTGGATTTACATCAATACACCCATTTCCTTCACAATTTTTTTTACTTTTTTTACTTTTTAACTTTAATTTTTTAACTCCTTTTTTAATATATTTATTCAATGGTTAAAATTGTTCAACTTTCAATCGCAACCATTCATTTGGTATTGCAACAAGTGCTTATGTGAATCCCAATTTTTTATACCGATGAAAGAGGTCAGCTCCTCTCTGGTTTGTTATTCTTCAGTTCTCTCCCATTTTAATATGGATGAACACCGTGGAAATAAAACAATCCAAACGCCAAAAAAGAAGACAATATCTTCTTAATTTTTAATATTTTAAAAAACAAGATTATTGCAACGAAAATTGTTATTTTTGATATATTTCAAATAAAAAAAAAATCAGTTGCACACTATTGCAATAAACTTTGTCGCAATACGTTATTGCAACAAAAATAATCATTGTGAAACTTATTGCAATTATTTGAATGGTATAGCATGTGATGATCCATATAGATACTATTATATAATAATGGATTAGAGACAATACCATTTTGGGCCAAAAATAATTTCTTAGTTTCTTTCTATTCAAAACAAAAAACCTTATCATTCTTACCAAAAAAAAAAAAAAAAAAATCTAGTATAATGATGAGGGACACGAAGTGTCTGGGTTGCAGTGATGTCTACTATGGTGACAATGGCGTTGTTCTGTGTCACCAAAGTGATCGTCACGTGTTCTACTACAAGAATTGTGATGACTTTGTCAGACCTAAGATTGATCATGTTAACTCGTCCCTCGCCTGTAAAAGGTGCAATAACTCCTTTGACCTTGAAGACAAACCAACGACGCCAGTAATACCTAGTTATTTTTTACTTTTAGTATTCTCTATTGTGATTTTTGGTGTTTGTGATTTAATGCTAGTTATTTGTAATTTTTTTCATTTGGAGACCTATTTTTCATAGAGAAATTGGTGTTTGTAACACATATCTTGTTGTTCCTAAGTATTGATTTGATAATGCTATTGCTAAGGGTCGGTTGCTTATGGCGGTGATTTTTGGAAGATGATGATCGACATTAATAGTATGTATTTTTTTGAAAAATGATTTTTGATATTGTTATGGGTTTTTACTTGCGTTTGTGTGTGTGTTTGAAAATTTTGAAGGGTTTGGGAGTATAGGGCAATATTTGGCAAGGGGAATTCTCCAAAGTAAGGATGCTTTGCTGGTTGGTATTAATGAATCTTTCATCAACATTATTTTTTGTATATTTCAAATAAAATTTTTCATTGCAAAAAAATCTTATTGCAATCAAATCTTCGCAACAAATGGTTTTGTTGCAATACATTTCTGTTGCAATATAGAATTTTTAATATTTTAAAAAACAAGGTTATTGCAACGAAAATTGTTATTTTTGAATATTTCAAATAAAAAAAATTAGTTGTGCACTATTGCAATAAACTTTGTTGCAATATGTTATTGCAACAAAAATAATCATTGTGATAAATTATTGTAATTATTTGAATGGTATAGCAACAACAAATTTTGTTGCAATAACATATGACAATAACTTATTGCAATGACTTGATTTATTGCAGTGACATGGCAACAATAGATTTCATTGCAATAAACTTAAAATTTAAAATATACCTTATGATGGTGATTTTTGGAAGATCAAGATTGGGATTAATGGTATGTGTTTTTGTTGGAAAATGATTTTTGATAATGTTATGGATTTTGATTTGTGTTTTTATGTGTTTGTTTTTGAAAATGGTGAAGGATTTGGAAGGATAGAGCAGTCTCTGGCAAGGGCGATTCTCCAGAGTAAGGATGTTTTGCTGGTTAATGACCCATTCATCAAAATTAATCAAATGGTGACGGGCAAATCTTCAAGGAAGGATTTATTTTATTTTATTTTTTTATACCCTAATAACATTCTTTTTTTTTTGGATGAGAATAACATTCTATTTAGTTATTTACCATCTATCTTGCCCCAACTAGTTTTTGCTAACTCCCTGCATTCTCTTTTTAGCTGTACTAGTTGATGTAACTTATTATTAGTTTTCTTCAATATTTCAATAGTTTTACCAAAAATCTTGTAACTTAACTTATGGGCACCTCAATTTCTAATAGAAACATTCAGGATTCAGATCCCCTCTCCCAACAATCAATGTATAAAAAAGATATTTCAATAAATTTCATAGTAAAAAATTGTAATCATTAGTTATTTTATATATAGACAAAATAGAAATATACTAAGGGTAGTATATATATGTGTGTGTGTGGGTATGTTTACAAATTGAAAATTGCATGATATAGTAGCTAATATAGATAGGCATGTTTCATGCCTACTAAAAAATGCATATATCCTTCATTTTATTATTATTTTTTACATTCTTGATTGTGTGTTACTAAAAAAAAAATTTCCCCTTATATTTTGGACATGGTTTCAATTGTTGCAAAAACAACTAAATTTGAGTAAAAAGCTATATTTCAAATCAACTGTTTCTCACATAAAAAAACCAATTGTTTCTCATATAAATCTTAGAAAAATGATATTAAAATTTCATTATACTTAAAATAATTAATATAACAAAATAAATATATTTATTATATTAGTCATTTTTCTAATTACATAGAATACATTCTACACTGTTAGTTCCACACACATATATATGCGCGTGCACACACACACACAAAGTATTTTAGAAATTTAAAGGATTAAGATTAATTTTGGTGAATTCACAAATATTAAATTTTTTTATGGTTTTGATGACAATTATTGTCAAAGCAACTTAACATGAGTAAGAATATCTTATTCTAAATTTATTATTGTTATTCCAACTAAAAATTATTTTCTATATAGAGTTTATAAAAATAATCGTATAAATTCATTTAATATAAATTGTAAGGGCAGGTTTTGGATCCTAATGCCAAAAGGTAAATGGATTAAGGCTCAAAGAGTCTAATACAATGAATTTGTAGAGAGTGGGCTAAAAACTAGGCTTCAATGAATTGGACAACGTTCACAATGGACTAAAGATGGTAAGAAAGCAAGGAAAAGACAAAGAAAAACAAGTTTTTGCAAAGAAAAACTTGATTACAATTTCAGTTCTTTGTATTACAATGTTTTTCAGATTTTTAGATGAACTCCCCCCATCCTTGGAGGATCTCTCATATTATATAGCCTCTTTTGGCTGATCCTGGTCTTCCATTTGTTGATTATGTAGGTACTCAAGTGTTTGTTCCATCAAACACCTTCTCAAGTCTTCTGTGAGTTGCAGTAACCAAGATAGCACTGTTCAGGGGTTTTCTCCACATAAATGCGGCTAGGGTGTTTGGTGAGGTGCATTAAATGTGGTGGCAGTTATCATCCCTCCAATCACGTCAAGCCTAACCCACTCTCTGAAACTCTTCCTTTATAGTGTGGCCCCCTCTGGTAATGTGTCATTAACGTGGCCATGGCCCGCCTCTCCGGCCTTACCATTCGAGTGTATGGACTCCTTGGAACTGTATTGGCCTCCTCAGCCCTTGGTATGACACGTGGCATGATTACCTTATTAAACTTCTGTACCTCACATAAATAATTAATGCACAATAGTAGATAATCAATATATGCATTTACTCTATTGGGTAATTCAATGAACTAATACTTTAATATAAATACAAACTTTTTTTTTTTTTTTGAGAAGTATAAATGCAAACTTTATTGAAGTAGAAAACTAAATAAAGAGAAGTTCAAGGAATGCTTCACATGGCACCATCTCATACTCTCCAACATGAAGTTTCTACTTTTATATATATTGATATTGATTTGCTTTACTTTTGAGTTTGCATTCTAAATTGATATGCTTGTTTGTTTTGTTGCAGCTCACGCATTTGGGACTTGCTGAGGTACATGCAACACCTAGCTCTATAATTTTGAAGAAATTGTTGATATTCTAAGTGTATGGGTTGCTACTACCATATTATGTGTGTTCCTTGTTCACTGGCTTTTAACTCATTAAAGATATTGCATAGTGGACATGTTTCAATACAAAATTGGAAAGGTGATTGTTTACTCGGTATATAGATTTGAAAGCTTTGCTACTTTAAAGCTTGACTAATAAACCTTCACTTTGATGCTTTTAAAAATATTAATCTCTTTAAAAGAACTATGTTTTATATGTATATAAGGGTGCTCATAGTGGATAGTTTGTTTGTGATGCTTCCAAGTTCCAATACCATCTTAGATAGTAATTCTTATTGTTTCTATCCCAGATTTTCAAATCATAAGTTCTGTGAAGTATATCATATCCGAAATTGCAATGTCAACTAGATGGATTGTTCCAGGTTGCTAATCAACTTGCCTATTAAACTTGATGTTTTGATGTACAACTGAATTCATATGATGATTTTTCAGATCTCTTGGCTTCTTTCTCCGCGATAATTATTAACTTAAGGGTATATTAATTATTTATATTTGTATACTTGGTGGCCAAAAGTTTTAAAATGACAACATATGAGTTCCTGCCAAGCCCAAAACAGCCCCATTTTTTTTATTATAAATTATTCCTTTATATGTCTGATTTGATAGGAAAGAACCCAAAGCCCAAAATTTCAAAATTTGTCATCCTCTCTTTAAGATACCTGCTGCCTAAGAATGACCCCCTTTAATGCATATTGCTTATGGGCGCAATATGATTATACTAGATGGCAAAAGTAAATCTAATCTACACATTTGAAACGGGGAAATTCTTAGGTAAATGTTTTGATGAAGAAGCCCATAATTTTGCTCAGTTGGCTAGCTGTTGTCATTTTGTTGGGTCTAGTCCAATCTCCTTTTTGCCGATATGGACTGGTAAGGCTTGCCCTCAATATCCCAAAAGTTTATCAGCTCCAGAATGATATCATAAAAACTAAAATGTTAAAATGCAAATTACAGCCTTTAAATTTGAGAAAAATTTATTTTAGTTCTCTAACTTTACTTTCGTTTATATGTATATATATATATATATATATTTTGTTGAGGGAATACTTTCGTTCAATTAAGCTTCAAATCTATCTAATTCAAGTTTTTCATCCAATTTCATTAAAATTTGCCCTTAAAAAATAATATTTTTCTCACATAAAAAAATTAAAGATTTTTTATGTGAGATTTTTTTTTTCTTAATTTTTTTTCATTAGTTAATTTCATACTTAACAACAATTTTTTTGATAGAATTGGATGAAAAACATAAATTGAATAAATTTGAAACTTATAATGCATATTGCTTATGGGCGCAATATGATTATACTAGATGGCAAAAGTAAATCTAATCTACACATTTGAAACGGGGAAATTCTTAGGTAAATGTTTTGATGAAGAAGCCCATAATTTTGCTCAGTTGGCTAGCTGTTGTCATTTTGTTGGGTCTAGTCCAATCTCCTTTTTGCCGATATGGACTGGTAAGGCTTGCCCTCAATATCCCAAAAGTTTATCAGCTCCAGAATGATATCATAAAAACTAAAATGTTAAAATGCAAATTACAGCCTTTAAATTTGAGAAAAATTTATTTTAGTTCTCTAACTTTACTTTCGTTTATATGTATATATATATATATATATATTTTGTTGAGGGAATACTTTCGTTCAATTAAGCTTCAAATCTATCTAATTCAAGTTTTTCATCCAATTTCATTAAAATTTGCCCTTAAAAAATAATATTTTTCTCACATAAAAAAATTAAAGATTTTTTATGTGAGATTTTTTTTTTCTTAATTTTTTTTCATTAGTTAATTTCATACTTAACAACAATTTTTTTGATAGAATTGGATGAAAAACATAAATTGAATAAATTTGAAACTTTGATAATTCAATTAAATTAATTTCAGTTAAACTTAGAGAGTGCAATTTGCATTTTAGCCAAACCAAAACCAAAAACAACAACAAATATATAGTCAAGCCCTAAGAATATATGTTCCATCAAATAATAAAAGTTATTTTTACTCCATGTAAATATCATGCTAAAGACATAGGCCTATATATGTGTGTGTATGTATTTGTGTGTACATTTTTTTTTTCCCTTTTCCACTTTTATTGAGGAAATAACTATAAGTGACTCAACACATAAGTTGGTCTAGAATTAGAAGAGGCATGTATTTGCAACGGTTACCGCATAGTAGACCAAGGGACTGTAGCGTCTGGATTTAGTAAAAACAAAGGGCACAAAAGAAATATAGGTTGGCAGCAACAAATTTTGCCCTTCAATCTTTCATTTATTAATTTCCTGTTCTTTGTGTATGTATATATGTTTTTTTTTGAAATTATAAATTATCGATATATTTAGATCATAATTTCTGAATTTTTGTCCTAGCAGATTGTAGAGCATGCACAACTTGACACCAATATCCAAAGTAAACTTAGCCATATCATATTTTTCTATTATGCCCATAGGACACAAATGATATAACCTTTTTCGCAATTCAATTTGTCTTTCCCTTCAAAGAAGACATCTTCTTGGGTAAGTCAGATTCACATTTGAGGTCAATGAGGTAGAACTCGTTCCCAAGGCTTTAAAAGGGGTATTTCGAAGGTTCCATGGTCTTGATAGTGAGTTTTTCTTGTAGGCCTTTTTCCTGAAAATAGTATAGATTCCTCTTCGAGATGGATGAACTCAGAAGTCAGAAAGTCTTCAAGCACCTTTCCTCTTATCCCATGCTTTCTCTGGCCGAGGTTCCTTAAACTCTTCACGTTGAATTTCGAACTTCAAAAACTGATCAGGACATCATTTGACCCTTTCATCTTTTCCTTCTCTACAAGGAACTCATTTCTGATGGGCTTCCCAAATTCCTTTCCCTTTTCCTTATGGGCTTTCCCTGAGGACCCTTGGATCCCCTTTCTTTGGTCATCTGCTCCTTATACAATGCATCCTCATTATTTCTTATTCTTCTAGTGTTGGGCCCTTCTCTTCACTCCATCTCTTCTTGAGTTATCTTTTTCTTTGTAAGAGCCCTTGTCGGGCGGTGGGCCCTTTGGTTCCTTCAAGGCCTACGGTCTCAATTCCATTGACTGGGCTTTTCCTTATTGTAAACTTTTGGACCTTAACAATGGTGCAATGTAGCAATTGACTTTAATGTTGCCAATAAAAATTAGGCTTTAATGGTGCTGTGTAGCAATGAGTTTTGATGTTACTAATAAGAACTGAGCTTTAATAAATTTTTTGCCATAAGCTTGAACTATGAGTTTTGATTTTGGGATTTGAATTCCATTGATAAAATAGGTTTGCCGTGGATTTGAATTATGGCTTTTGTTTTGCAATACTGCCAAGATGGCATAGGTAGTCTTGGACTTTAAAAAGAATAGGATGTGCGTATTGAGCTCATATAACTGATTTTGGGCTTACTAAATAATGATAATGGAATTGAATAAGATATGTGTTTTTGAGCTTCTTGTGATAGTTTATATTGTGGCCCAATCTTATGATGAGATGGGGAAATACTTATGGAGGCCCAAAATATTTTATGAGTGATATTTGAGTATTTTTTGGTAGATGAATATATATGATTGAATAGGATTGAGTCACGTGGCATATATGAAAAAAAAAAAAAAAAAAAAAAAACTCAACATAAGTTAAAGTTGTGATGTCAAAGTCTAAGCGTTAGAAAAACTCTTCCCCCAAATGGGACACACTGGCTGGGATTGGGAGTTAAAAAAGTTACTTCCAATTTCAATCCTTAAAAAACAAAATTAAAACATTAAAAAAAGGTAAAGAATTTAAAAACTATTGTGGAAGGAATGAGAGTAAACACATGCTCTCGAGCAATCACTCACGAAGGCACAAACACAATTTGACGGAACGGTATACTTCGGTCTTCAGCCTTTACTCCTCGAATTCCACTACCAAACTTATTACTTATTTTAATCATCCGCTACAAATATAACCATTCACTTTCACTTTCTCCCTTTCCCTTTACATTTTCCTTTTCTTTAAACTAATATTAATTTTATGAGTAGTGTTAGGTACATATAAAATAATATAAGTGCATTCCACGTGAACCCATCATCATACTTGAACCACTTAAAACCCGACGCATAACAAGTTTTGATATAAAGTTGAGTCGTCTTAGATATCCTTAGCATTACTTTTAATTTATTAGTAGGTTATAAAAAAAAAAAATTTATTAGTACTACTAAATACTAATAAGTAGTAATAACTACGCCTTCTTAAAGCTAAGCTTAAACCCCTAATATTCCTGTACTTTCTCGTTCCTCCTATATCTCTAATCTCTAGTTTCTCTACCAGAGGCTAGAGCTTAAAAGAAACTAAGAAAGAAGAAGAAAGTGGAAGTGAAATGGGAGCTTATTGCAACGACGGACTCAGTCTCTCGCCCATCTACAGTTTCGCTTCGTCACAAGATCTCAGGCTCTCCAAACACGTCCACGACAATGTCCACGGCAACATTTACATCGACCCAGTAAGTATATTTATTTATTTCCATTCTCTCTCTCTCTAGAAAAATTTGTGCTCTGTGATTTGTCTTTTAAGTAGAGATTTTTTTTTAATATTAATTTTCTCATTATTCGTTGATTACTCTTTCAGTCTTTGTGAAATTTTGGTTACTATCGATTTTCTTTAAAATTTTGGTTGCAGTTTTAGATTTAGTCCTAAAAATTAAATTAAACTAAAACCTTCGGTAACTAACTTTGACCTTATGACAATATGTCACGTGGCTTTGTAGAAATTTTACCACGTGGCTTTGTTAATGACTTTGTATGTATAGCAAAGTATTAGTATATAGTATGAGGGTTTTTTTTTTTTTTTTTTAATTTTTTTTAAAATTTTTATTTTTAGAGGAAAGAGTTCAATACTTAGTACAAGATGTATAATCTGTATTTGGACACGTGTTACATTTTTTTTCCCTTAGACAAGTTTAGAAATTTTGATTACCGTTATAGAAGTTTCACTTCATGGGATTAGATTGACTCACTCTTTTATCTGTTGGGTGCAGCTTTGTTTGAAGTTCATTGATACCGAACAGTTTCAAAGGCAAGTAAATTTCTACAATGCCATCAGGGATATTGGATTGTGCTTTAACCAAAAAATGTTTTGGAAAATTATCTTTGCTTTTGTCATTGCTTGCTTATTTTTTATTAGTTGGCAATAGTTATTTTGTTTGTTATTAATGATTCTGATATTGCAGGCTTCGCGAGCTGAAACAGCTTGGTGAGTATTCTGACCTTTGGACAATTGCATTTGCACCCATCAATTAATTTAGAGATGGGCTATCAAAGTTTGACATAAGCAGTTATTTGTAGCAGTTTTAGGAGCTATCAAGTACTTGTAGTAGAATGTAACACCCTGCTGTGAAATTCTTATATCTGATTTGATGGCAGAAACAATTGTTATTGCTTGAAAAAGCAGCAATTCCATCCAACAGTGAGACTCTTGTACGTACATATGTACGTATATTTGTGGGTGTGTGTATTTGACTATAAGTTTATGACAGTTGAGTGGTTGTCTTTAGTCTTTACACATATTTACATTTAAATCGACACTGCAATGCCATTGATATTGATATTGATATTGTAACTAAAATATACTCAAAGCATCAATATTGATACATGATCATTTGTTGATCTTCAAGTACAGCTCAAAAACTTGCTTACATATATAATATTTCATGTGTTTCAGGTATGGCACACTTGGTTTATCCAGGTGCTGTGCATTCCAGGTTTGAACATTCTCTTGGGGTATATTGGCTTGCTGGTGAAGCTGTTCAAAAGCTTAAAAATTATCAAGTACAAAATTGTTTTTTATTGTAACTCATATTTGTTAACACGCAATTTGGAAGAAGTTGTGGATAGTATGTATGTTTGCTTGTCATTATTGCAGGGTTTGGAGCTTGATATTGATCAATTTGATATTCAAACAGTGAAACTTGCAGGTAATGAATTATGTTTCTCACGTGTTGCTTATATTTTATGCCAACTTTTGTTTACATTCATACATTTTGTAGGGCTTCTGCATGATGTTGGTCACGGGCCTTTCAGTCACTTGTTTGAACGCGAGTTTCTTCCCCGGGTTCTTGATGGTCATTGGTATGTTAATTAGAATGCATTTATTTCAACTTTACATTTCTATCTTTCTGGGGGAAATGTATTCTTTCAGTATCTGATTCCTAATAATTTCGTTTCCCATCAGAAGATAAAAAGGTTTAAACTTTGATTTTCTAGGTCTCACGAGCAAATGTCAGTGAAGTTGGTCGACGATATTGTTGATAAGCACTATATTGAAATTGATCCAGAAATGATCAGAAAAGTCAAGGTAAGCTGATTTTCTGTGTTTTTATTGAGTATCTTAGCATCCTTTTGTTTAATTCTTCCAATACTATTATAGTATTGGATAGAGTTGAAGAGACTAATGAAGTTATTGATTCTCACCAAATAACTGGCGCATGATCACTTGGCACTTTAATGACTTATTTTGTAAAAATTCAGGATGACATGGTTTCTTAACTATAAACTAACTTGTATGTTGTTGCATCTAGAAATATAATTAGTGGTGTAACTGTTCTTTTGTTTACACTACATTACATGGAAAATTACATTTCAAACCATGTGTTGCTGGATGGCTTGAGAAGGTTGTCTGATCACCAATCTCCAACCCCCCTCCTTCCAAAAATTAAAAAAAAAGAAAAAGAAAGGAGGGGCTGGGGAGATCCTCTCTTCACTATGGTACAGTTTCTTGGATGATTAAATAACAAATTTAGATTTTCTGTTTTCATGGTTTTTATTAATTTTCCTGTGCAGGAGATGATACTGGCAAGCTCTGAATTTGCACGGCCAATAGTAAGATCTTTTTCTAGATTACTTTGTGTTTGTTCAGATAGTTTTCATTCTATTTTGTGTCATTTCAAATTTATTGTCTATTTCCAGTCTCTAATTTGTATTTAACATGTAGGGCTCAGGGGAGAAGCATTTCTTGTATGATATTGTTGCAAATGGCCGAAATGGAATTGATGTGGACAAGTAAGATATGGTTATTTTTCTGTTGGAAATTTATTATACTTCCAATATTTCATCCAAGCGTCATTTTTTTTTTAAATTTATATATATATATATATATTTTTGCTTCATACTATTACTACTAGATTTTAACCTTTCAATAAATTAAAAATTTGCAGGTTTGACTATATTGCCCGTGATTGCCGAGCTTGTGGTCTTGGGTGCAACTTTCAGTTTCAGAGGTTTTATTGAACTTTTAACTAACTTTATTTGTTGTTGGGGCTTTGATTTAGATATATAATTGAAAGTTTTCTCTTGCATCGTGCTTTCTTTTCCATTTTCAGGTTAATGGAGTCAATGCGGGTATTGGGTGATGAGATCTGTTATCGTGCTAAGGACTGTTAGTATTTCAATCAAATTCATTTATTTCACATTTAATTTTTAAATCTCCTGCTTATGAATTGGTATTTTTGCTAGATCTGACCATCCACAAGTTATTTGCCACTCGGGCAGATCTGTATCGAACAGTTTATACACATCCAAAAGTAAAGGTAAAATGGATAAAATTATTCTTCAATCAAATAATATCTTCATCTGTATGGAGAGGCACATAACTCTCCTTTCCTTATTTTCATATCCCCACATCCCCAAAAGAATTACTATTAAAATTTGAATTCCTCTTATTTAATATGGGAATCTTCTTTTTACAGGCAATAGAGCTTATGGTGGTTGATGCACTTTTAAAAGCAAATGATTATCTAAATATTTCATCTTTCATTCAAGATCCTTCTAAGTACTGGAAGGTTTCAAGAGCTGCTTACTTGAACTTTGGTGTAATGATAATCTTGTGTTTATATCATGAACTTCTTTGTTATCTTTCTTCCTTTGTAATGCAGCTAGATGACATGATAATGAAGACCATCGAGACCACTTCAAACCCAGAACTGAAGGAATCTAGGGACTTAATCATGCGCATTCGTAGGAGGAATTTATACCAGGTAGTCAAGCTAGCTAATAACTTCTTTCATACTCTAAACTAATGTAAAATGTAAGTAATAACAGCAATAAGAAGATCTCTTGTATTTTCAAAATGTTCATATTTTCGTAATGTCGATGAACCTGTTAGCACTTGTAGGGACTTGAACCTGTGCATAAAAATGTTGATGTTTATAATGTTTTGTCTTTTCTCTGTGGCAGTTTTGTAATGAGTATGCTGTACCAAAGGACAAACTAGAAAATTTCAAAGATGTCACTCCTCAAGATATTGTTTGTTCCCAGGTCAGGTCCTTATTCAACCTAGCTATATACACTGGCTTGTGTTGTGTTCTTTGAAAGCAGGTAAAGCTGAGTCTCTAATATTGAGTGTAATTCAATCTGATATCATAGAAAAATGGTGGAGTGATACTAAAAGAGGAGGATGTTTCTGTTAGCAATGTCAGGATTGATTTGACTCGGGGAAGGCAAAATCCTCTAGAAAGGTACTTGAAGAAGTATGAAGCATTTATGATGAATTTAATTGGACTTTTCTTCTTTATAATTTATTTATGTATTTTTGGCATATACCCTTCCCCTCTTTTTGGTGCATGTATCATCTTCCAGAATCAACTTTTTTAAGGTACGCAAATTTATTTTACTTACCTGATCCTTATTAGATTCTAGTTTTGTTTAAGCATATTGTCCTCAGCTTTTAATATCTTTGATTTAAGATTTGAAATTATTGTTTTCTTACTTTACTTCAGCATTACTAAGACAGGGTAAATGCATGTTTATAGTATTGCAAAATGCTGTTCAGCCAACTGATAACTGGCTTGCCAGTAATCTAAAGAGGGAACCTTGAAAATTGACAGTTTTCCTCCATAACAATTGATACAAGAGGTAGAAACGTTGACATAACTTGGAAGGGGGGGGGGGGGGGGGGTTTGGGAGGTTAAATTTTCAATGCTAAATATTAATTCACACACCAGCACTTTACTGCCTCAATTTATTTTTGGCGTCCTTATTCATGCTTCTGTTGGGTGAGAGTTTTGTAATGTTGTATATTTGTATGATAGAAACATTTAGAGAACGTATTACCTGCTACTTGCAGCAGTTAATTTCTAAGTTTCTAAGTTTTGTAGGGGATAATAATGATAAGATTAAAACCCCATTGTACATGAGATATTCTAAAGACATCATGTTGGCAAAATATTGATTAGAGGGGATGTTATCAAATTGAAAAGAAGAGGAAATGAAAGGAAAGCAGCTGTATCAAGTTTGAAAGACTTCTGTTAGGATTTCTTTGTAGCATCATTTCTAACAGTTCAGGTTTTATTCAGGATTATGAGAGTGAGGATAAATTCTCGATACCTGATGATCGCATTAGTCACTTGCTGCCTACATCATATCAAGATATGATAGTGAGGGTGTACTCTAAAAAGCCTGAACTGGTCTGTAAGCTAAAATGCTAACACATTTTTTTATTAAAATTTCTTCCATTCTGGTTGCAGTAATGTTCTCTCCTTTTCCTGATTTTACATTATAGGTGGCAGCAATCTCCGAGGCTTTTGAAAATTTTCAGTTACGTACATATGGGATTAAAGCACAAGTGCATGCAACACCAGAGAAGAAGAAACGTCGTCTATAAGGTCACTGACGGTGGCTACCTCTATATATTTCCCATATGAAACAAAAATGGTTAAATAATTATTGTCTTCTTGTCTAATCTTCCTGTCAAGCTATTTGCCAGACCACAAATTTCTATATAGTTAAAGCATCACACAACACAGGTTTTATTTAATTAGTGAGTTTCACCCTTTCTTAGTCATTGTGGTTTTATGAAAGATACATTCAAATTGCATAAAATAGATTTGTAAGTAGTCTATTGTTGATGGCCTATTTTTAAATGGGATAATCCATCAGTTTTGTATAATTAACTATCAATGAAACAGCAAGCTTCTATTTCCTTTGTTCTTGTACTTCCAATGGTAAGATATATTGATTCAAAGTTTGACATATAGGTATGTTCTTTTGGTGTGTGGCCATAAGAATCGTCATCCTTGAGAATTAATACCACCAGCAAATAAATGGATTACCAGGACATTTTCCTTTTCTCAAAACTATGCCATTTGTGGTCATCAGAAAACACTTTGGTGCTTTGTTTTTCCTATTTAGGGTGTTGATGTGGGTCTACTTTTTGTATGTGGTGAGAATTGAGATAAATCTGGAATCTTGGGAAGGAGACTAGAAACTTGACAGTAACATATTAGTCAAAGCACAATGCTTTAGGTTTCTTAATTAAATTTAAACAACATATAGTACAATGGTATGTTTGAAATTATTAAAAAACAAACACGTGTTTAAATTTAATTACAAAACTTTATATAAATGCACCTAAGGTTTTCCCTGTCAGAGTCTCTAGAATCTCTATCATGCCCAACTTTAGAAAACCAATGGAACTCTGGTCCCGTGACCCTTAAGTCGAGTATCTGTGGCTGTATGTGACCTTCTCTTTTCATGCCAGATTAAGTCAAAAAGTATGGGCTTCACGGGCATGTATGTATTACATAGGGCTGCAGTAAATACTAAAAAGCTTAGTTATGAGAGAAAAGTAGTGATACACAGCTGAAAATCGTGTTTTCACAGAGAGTGTGTATGGAAGTGTACAACTCAGCGTGTAAAATCGTAATTAGAAATCCTATTCCTACTCACAAAGGTGTTTCTCCCACTATTACAGGTTTTCTTGGTCTGTATTCAGGCTCGTATTTTGGTTTGGGCTACTAAACGGTAAGAATAGTTGGGTAAATCTAAAATATCTAAGCCATTGAATTTAGATCTTGACCGCTTCTCTAGGTGAAAATCCTCTAGGCTGAGATGGAAATTCTAAAGAATAATTAAATGTAGGTTCAGTTAAAAGCAAGATAGGCATCTGTCGGCAAAGTGAAAAGTAAGTGTATGATGCAATTATTAATTATGTTAATTTAACCTTATATAAAATTTTTTTGGCCAACCTTATATAAATTTTTTAAAATGGTTGAATATCTCTCCTCTCTTTTTATTAATTAAATTCATATCGAAAACCACCATTCACAATAAGTATATACAAAACATTATTTTCCTAAAGTATCCAATAATATTCCATTCTTGTTGTAAATAAATTTTTAAGTATTTTTAAAGGGAATTTTAAAGTATTTTATTTTTTATTTATATTATTATTTTTTAATTTTGAACCTAAGGAGGTTGTTCAGACGACATGCTTCATGCAAATTGACGAAATTAGAAAGTAAGAGGAAATTGAACTTTGATACTTTGTTTTAGGACCAAAACGGTTGTTTCTACGTACTACGTGCATATGCAAGTGAATGTCAATGCTGTCTAGAATTGTTCTTTGAATAATGTTAGAAACTTAGGTATAGTTGTTTACTATATCAGTTTTATATAGGCTCCTCATTTATGTTATTTTAAAAAAACTTAAGTATAATTGTTATACATTAGGTTCTTCAATTTGTTCTAAAAAAAAAAAAATATATATATATATATATATAATAAGGTTCTTTACTTAAATTCAAACACATTGTTGCATTGACCAATAGAAAACAATCTCTATTATCTTTTCCAAGGACAATAAAATCTAATAGCAGATTTAAGTTTGAATAAGATAATTAATTTAGAAATCTAATGTGTTGTACCCAAGAAAATATGTCTAAATTTTACCCTTATGATATTGATATTATATGTTAATCACAATTTGTCAAGTTATGAAAAAACTTGTGTCAATGGACTTATTGTTCTTATCTTTGCCAAGAGTTCAAAATTTTTACTCAAGCATGAGACTAATAGGAAGTAATCCTGGAAAATGAAAGCGATGCCCTTTTTTAATGGAAATTTTTGGAGGAGCTAGTATTTGGTGTCATCAATATATGAGAGTTACTCATATGCAATGGTTATTTGTTACCCATCTCCGTAGGAACCACACTCATGTGAGTAATATTATACATAAAACTACAACAATAACTTTTTTTTTTTGTTGGGTTTGGGGGGGGGGGGGGGTGTGGGGGTTGTTTTTAATTCTATGTTACAACCTTTTTTTTTCAAAGAATTTAAGAGAGTTGGAACTTTGACCCCTACAAAGACTTTAACAATTATTATGGATGTATTATAGGAAACCCAAATTGATTCAATGTGTATTCCTAAATCCCATTTTTCAATGATTAAACATTTCATTTTACCATTAGTCAACATTAATTTACAATTTTACATATTTTGAAGCAACAAAAGATTTTTTTTAACAAGTACTACTAGTTAACTAGTTTAGTCAACATTTATATGTTTGGATGCAAAACAAAAAGATATTAGTTCTGTTTTTTTTTTTTTTTTGATGGAAGATATTAGTTTTGTTAGTTGGTGAGCCGAGGATCAAAAAAATTAATGACACGAAGATCATGGAGGAGTTGACCTTGGATTTATGCAAAAAGATCCGAGATCGAGTCCTCCATCAACAAGCCTATTTCTACATCGTAAAAGGCAGTCGGTGTTGCTTGGCCGAGTTCAAGACCATGCCAATCACAAGGCCAATCCAATATTAAATCTAGTTATATATATATATATATTTATTTATTTATTTATTTATTTCTGCCATATCCAACCGTCCCAAATTTGTTTACACTGTTTTTCTTGCTATTTACCAAACTTCCACCTTTTCCTTTTTTTATTATTTCATTAGTGATTTCTTTTTCATAAGCTGTTGGATGTAGTGAAATTTAGAACTTATTCAATTTTTTTGAGGGATTATTATTTGTAGAGTTTAAGGATGATATTTATTTTTTAATAATGTTAATATGTTTAACATATATGTTTTTTTTTTTTTAATATATAAGATGTGACAACTCACATAAACATTGCTAAACATTTTTAGATATTTTTTTTAATAAATAATATCCGCTATATAAAATTGTTGATTAAATCAATTAGTTGGACTAGAAAATAGGGATCGATTTCTTTATAATTCTTTGTCTGTTCCGATTTAAAAAATCATACAAATACCAAGTCAGTAAATGCATGTCACTTTAGTACTAATGGAAGTTAAAAGTATTTTTTTTAATTAAGTGGGGTTCATTAACAATCATTTGGAGCATAAGAAAGTGGCAAAAGTTCTTGTTTGATTGCTTATTTGAAGTACCTGTACCTCTAATACAACCTTCCCCATATCGACCAGTTTTGTTTAAAAAGAGAGATTCAAAGCCACATGCCATTTTTGTACTCACAAAAGTTATTTTTTATTCCTTTTTTCATAGGGTTTCAACTTATTGTGTCCGCTTCTGATTATAGTTCTTTATCATCAGACCACAGACCAAGACACTAATCAATTTTTGGTGCAGGCGGAGATTAAACCTCAGATTTCTTATTCAACTATTAGCAACTTTACCAATTAAGCTAACTAAAACGCACTACTCACAAAAGTTATGATTGTTTTCTTTATTAAGTGGAAGTAACACTACTCATTTTTAAAATCACTAAAATGGCTATAAAGTTCTTATTTGCATTGCTTAGCTCGTTTTAAAGCATCTCTCTAAAATCCAACCTTCCCCATATGAACCATCTCTTTTCCTTTTATTATAGAGATCTCCTTTTGTGCCTGTCTGTATGTCTCTGTATTATGGTATGCAACTAATGCAATCATGTAACTGAAACACCCCTAGCATGGAAAAAGTGAAGAATCCTAGACCACTCACAATTTCTCTTTCTTCCCAGCCAGGCAGTGCCCATAAATTCATATTATTTAATCCCCAAATCTTGGCCCTCCCTTGCAATATGTGAGGTATTCTATTCAGGTGTGATTCCACCCTTTTTAGCCTTTTTGCATAAGAGGAATTAAAAAAAAAAATAGATGCCATGAAAAGATTAACCTATCGACCTAATCATGGTGCTGCAGTTGCTGTCCATATGCCATGTAGTCATGATATATTTTTTGATTGGGTCTTTGACATTAATTTAATTTCAAAGTAATTGTAAACATTTATTTTTATTGTACCAATAGCTTGCTTCTTCTTCTTTTTTCCTCTTTTTATAATACGAGCCTATTCTTTGTCTTTTTAAATATAACTATTCAGTAATCAATGCAATGCAGTAAATATCGATTCTACCATTTAAATAAGGGTCCGGTTAATGTGTGTCCTTAGGCTACACACTAAGCATTCTACTTTTAGAAAATTTTTCTCAAAAATTGAAAAAGCTGTCAATACTTTTTCAATTCTCGAGAAAATTTTTTCCAAAAATAAAAATTAATGTGTGCCCTAAGGGCACACATTAGTAAAATTTTTAACTTGCAAGCACAATTGTCAATAATTAATTAACTTGCAAGCACAAATTCATTGTGGTTGTGAGTGCTTTTATAGATATTTCTATATAATGTGATTTTATTTTTTGAAAAGTGTAAAAAATATTATTTAATGGAGTATTAAATGTACCATAACTTGCTCTTTAGGACATTCAATAACATAAATTTAATTATAATTTTTTTTTATACAGGGATGGACCCACAGTAGGGCAGAGGGGGCCACTGCCCCCCCCCCCCCCCCCCCGTAGATGGTGGACGCGTTTTAAAGAGTTACCCATTTAAGGATGCTAACCATTAACTAGTTTTGGTCTATCATGAGCGAATCCATTTAAAAATTTATAGTTAATTTTCTTTAAGCAGTCATTGTATGTCATCCTGCTTAGACTCGAGACACATTAGACATAGATGGTGGACATGTTTTAAAGACTTACTCATTTAAGGATTCTAACCATTTGCTCGTAGTTATGATCTATTATGAGCAAATTGCTTTAAAAATTTATAGTTATTTGACTTTAAGCGGTCACTGTATACCATCCTGGTTTGACTCGAGACACATAATATATAGATAGTGGACACATTTTAAAGAGTTAGTCATTTAAGGATACTAACTATCAACTATTACTTTTGCTCTATCATGAGTAAATCCCTTTTAAAATTAATAGGCATTTTTCTTTAAGCGGTACCATGTCATCCTGCTTTGACTTGAAACACATAACAAATGGATGGTGGACATGTTGTAAAGAGTAACTCATTTAAGGATACTAACCATTAACTAGTACTTTTGGTCTATCATGAGCAAATCCATTTTAAAATTTATAGTTACTTTTCTTTAAGCAGGCATTGTATGTCAGCCTGCTTTGACTTGAGACATATAATACATAGATGGTAGACACATTTTAAAGGGTTACTCGTTTAAGGATTCTAACCATTAGCTTGTAGTTATGCTCTATTGTGAGAAAATTCCTTTTAAAATTTATAGTTTTTTTTTTTTTTTTTTTTTT
>NW_027069688.1:523925-540354 GCF_002906115.3 Quercus suber | reverse complement strand
TTTTTAAATTTATTGTTATTTTTTTATAAGCGGTTTTTTTTTTTTTTTTTTTTTTTTTTTTTTTCTACAAGCGATCATTGTATATGGATAGTGGACACCTTTTTTAAAGAGTTTCTCATTTAAAAATGCTAACCATTAATTAGTATTTTTGCTCAATCTCTTGAGCAAATCCATTTTAAAACTTACAATTATTTGTCTAAAAAATGGTTACTGTATGTCACCATGTTTTGACTCAAGACATATAATAAATAGATTGTGGACATGTTTTAAAGAGTTACCCATTTAAGGATACTAACCATTAACTAGTACTTCTGCCCTATTATGAGCAAATCTCTGTTAAAATTTATAGTTATTTTTATTTAAGTAGTTACTACTGTATGGCATCATGCTTTGACTCGAGACACATGATATATAAATATTGGACATATTTTAAAAATTCAGTCATTTAAGGATACTAACCATTAACTAATACTTCTACTCTATTGTGAGCAAATCCTTCTTAAAATTTATTTTTCTATAAGTAACTATGCCATCCTACTTTGGCTCGAGAGTCACTCATTTATGGATACAAACTATTAAGTATTACCTTTTCTCTATCATGAGCAAATTCCTTTTAAAATTAATAGTTATTTTTCTTTAAGCGGTCTTTGTATGCCATCATGCTTTGACTCGAGACACATAATAAATAGATGGTGGACGCGTTTTAAAGAGTTACCCATTTAAGGATGCTAACCATTAACTAGTTTTGGTCTATCATGAGCGAATCCATTTAAAAATTTATAGTTAATTTTCTTTAAGCAGTCATTGTATGTCATCCTGCTTAGACTCGAGACACATTAGACATAGATGGTGGACATGTTTTAAAGACTTACTCATTTAAGGATTCTAACCATTTGCTCGTAGTTATGATCTATTATGAGCAAATTGCTTTAAAAATTTATAGTTATTTGACTTTAAGCGGTCACTGTATACCATCCTGGTTTGACTCGAGACACATAATATATAGATAGTGGACACATTTTAAAGAGTTAGTCATTTAAGGATACTAACTATCAACTATTACTTTTGCTCTATCATGAGTAAATCCCTTTTAAAATTAATAGGCATTTTTCTTTAAGCGGTACCATGTCATCCTGCTTTGACTTGAAACACATAACAAATGGATGGTGGACATGTTGTAAAGAGTAACTCATTTAAGGATACTAACCATTAACTAGTACTTTTGGTCTATCATGAGCAAATCCATTTTAAAATTTATAGTTACTTTTCTTTAAGCAGGCATTGTATGTCAGCCTGCTTTGACTTGAGACATATAATACATAGATGGTAGACACATTTTAAAGGGTTACTCGTTTAAGGATTCTAACCATTAGCTTGTAGTTATGCTCTATTGTGAGAAAATTCCTTTTAAAATTTATATTTTTTTTTTTTTTTTTTTTTTTGGGTCTTTAAACGGTCATGGTATGTCGGTTTGCTTTGACTCGAGACACATAATATACAAATAGTGGACACGTTTCAAAGGGTTAGTCATTTAAGGATATTGACCATTAACTAATACTTCTGCTCTATCATGAGAAAATTCATTTTAAAATTTATAGTTATTTTTTTATAAGCAATCACTGTATGGCATCCCGTTTTGACTCGAGACACATGGTATATAGATAGTGAACACATTTAATTTAATGATTTATTTATTTAAAGATGCTAACTATTAACTAGTACTTCTGCTCTATTGTGAACAAATCCCTTTCAAATTTTTATAGTTATTTTTCTGTAAGCATTCACTGTATGCCATCATGATTTGACTCGAGAAACATAATATATAGATAATGGACACGTTTTAAAGAGTTACTCATTTAAGAATACTAACCATTAACTAGTACTTCTGCTCTATTGTGAGTAAATCCCTTTTTAAATTCATAATTATTTCCCCATAAGCGGTCACTATTTACTATCTGTTTTGACTCGAGACTAGATAGTATACATGTTTTAATGAGTTAATTATTAAGAATAAAGATGATAAAATGTCTAACCCATCTCGGATGAATTTGGCCATCTCGGTACAAAACCTATTTAAAGAGTTGCAAAACCAATATTGATTTATATAAAAGGTACTATTAATTACACACAATTTCATACAAGTCCATATACAAATGCAAAAAAACAACTGAAATTGTACATTATTATTGTTATTGTTTTTTTTTTTGCATACATGTTCAACGCACAATTTCAGTTGTTTTTCCTGTGTGTGCGCATGTAACAAGTTTTAACCTTATAAAGAAGACTTCATACTGTATCCCATAGATAAACAAAGAGATTCTTTTTTTTTTTTTGCTAGGTAATTATGGGAGATAGAACCTCCGAGCTCATAGATACACATGATACTGGGTATCACCAGGCTTACCACCAAGCTACAAAGCTTGGTGGTGAACAAATAGATTCCTATGTTCTGTATCTTTAATGATTTCAAATTTAATAGTCAAATGATGTAGTAGAACACAGTAAGATAACGCTGTTGGACTTTTTAAGCCCACCTTATCATATGGGATTGGAATTTTATCCAATTCAAGTAACAAACGGAACCTCCTAACCACACATGCAACTGTGAAACCTTCCCATTTTCACCTCTATTCCAAACACAACACAAAGCCGTTCTAGCTAAGAGAGTGATGACTGAGAGTACTCCTTTGGAAGCTCTACTAATACTATTATAATCTAGTTAGTCTTATAGAAAAAAAGGTACATTGACCGTGCGTGAATACCATAAAAATAACAACACCAGCCACACAGGGAGAGAGAGAGAGAGAGAGAGAGAGGTGGTTCAGAAACACACGTCGTAGAGAGAGATAGGTGGGTCAGAAACACACGTCGTGTTCAGGCAAAATCCATGTGCCCACATGGATGATATAGTCTAGAGACTAAAAGAGAGAGAAAGAGAGAGAGAGTATTACTCTCTTACTGATACTGATACTGCTACTACTTGTAGACAGACATCATTATAATCCACAGCAGTCAGCACCACCACAACCACAACAAGATGGAGCAACGATAGTTAAGTGAAAAAACATAGATACACAAAAAGACACAAACTATCAATCAGAACCGGTTACTCTTTTTGTACTTAACCGTTGAACTTTGACACGACCAACATAGAGAGAGAGATGAAGGAGAAGAGTGAAAGTGGAGGTGGGTATGTGAGAGCGGATCAGATAGATCTGAAGAGGTTAGACGAGCAGCTTCAGAGACATCTAAGCAGGGCATGGACTATGGAAAAGAACAAGAAGAGAGAGGAAGATCAGCAAGAACAAGAAGCAGCAAGGTCCACTGTTAACAGGAGGCAAGAGTGGGAGATTGACCCCTCTAAGCTCATCATCAAGGCTGTCATAGCTCGTGGAACTTTCGGCACCGTTCACCGCGGCATTTATGATGGTCAAGACGTTGCTGGTAATAGTTAATATAACTGGGATACCCCTTTTTATTATTATTTTTCTAAATTCCTTTGTTTTTCCTTTTGTTTTGTTTTGGAAATTCCATTTGTGAAAATAAACAAAACCCATTTCTCAAAATTCCATATTTTTTGAGAATACCAATTCATTTCATGCAATATGATATGCATATGAGCTATTGTCTCTTTTGTTCTTTTTTTATCATTATGGTTGTTATTATCTCCTTCTGGCACACCATTTAGGGGCTTTCTGTGTTTTTTTGGCCAAATTTTATGTGGATTTACTTTGTTATATTGTTAAATGACATGATTTTGGGCATTTTTGGCTCAAAAATGGTTGGTTTTTGCAGTGATTTCTAACATATCGTTTTATCAACTTCTTGGAAAGTGATGCATCCCATTTATTTCTTATGTGTAACATACGTCTTTCTACAAGTGGTGACCAAAGAATAGCTCAAAGTAGTGTTGGTCAAGAAGAAAGTTTTATTTTTCCTCTTCATCTGAAAGTGGTTGATTCTGGCTGTTATATGGTGGAGTTTTAGTTTTAGTTTAAACTTAGGCCTTTTTCTGGCTTAGCTGGCAAGGGCATCTGCTGGATTTACTGTTGCTAGTTCCTCAATTTCAGTATTAATATTCTATATTCTCCATTGTTGCTTTATTCATGAGTAAATGCAGGAAAATACATTAAATTTTATACTTTGGGCCTCTGGAAACAGCAATGTTTACTTAACTGAGCCAAATTCAGGTACCATGCTTAGTTAAAGTGACCTTTTTCTTGAAGGTAAGCAGCTTGAAACATAAGATTACAACTAACTTTATCTCATAACCCTTTGTTTTCTCAGCTACAAATTAGAGGAATAGTGTTGTGCTTCTTTCAGAAAATGACTACCTGTGAATTGTTTTTAATTTTTTTTTAATTGATAATCATGGGTGGTTTGTGATTGATCCTTGTAGATCTAGACTTGCAAAATCCGTGATTCACGAGACCTAGTTGAGTTGGCAGTTATAAGCATTAACTTTAAAGTTGTTTTTTTTCTTAACTTTCATGTGTGATAATTTATTACCGACCTGCACTCATTTCATAACTCAGTTTGTGGAGGTAAATAGCTGGGACTTAAGAGTGATTAACTTAATATTGGTGACAAAAGTTTACTGCCAATATCTGATGCTGCCAAATGGATGCTCACTTTTGCAACTCACAAAAAGCCTCATACTGATCATATTGATTTGGCTAGACAAATCATATCCATTCTTTAATTTTACTCCATAACTATGTTTGGATATATTATGTAGTTTTTATTTGATCATCAAAACATAATGTATAATAAGAGTTTAATTTTTTATTTTATTTTATATTTTTTGTGGTTGCTGTTATTTTAATTACTAAATTAAGATGATTTTTCATTAATGATGGCTATTGTTTTAGTTATTGTGAGTCAAATTGAAAGTGAAGCATTCTTTTTTCTCATTCTCAGTTAAACTTCTTGATTGGGGGGAGGAGGGCCACAGGTCAGATGCTGAAATAGCTTCTCTTAGAGCTGCTTTTACACAGGAGGTTGCTGTTTGGCACAAGCTTGAACATCCTAATGTAACAAAAGTAATATTTCATGTCTTCACAATTCTCTTTTGTTTCCATTTTTTTCATCACTTTCATGGAGTTTTAAAAGAACTAAAAAAGCAATGTGATAATGCACACATGGTATACGATTATTATTTGAAACAAACGTTTTAAAAACAAAGTCTCAAGGAAACAGATGTTGGCTAAATCTAAGACTACCCTATTCCTACGAGGATGCGTGTGATCTCTTAACCCGGATTCGCAATTGAATAAATATGCTCTTTCTTTTTAGCCAAATTGGTAGGATGGATATTTATTTGTTTATTCTTATTATGTCTTACTCTTTAAGTGCACCCCTTTTCTTTTCTTCTCCCTCTCTTTTTTTTTTTTTTTTTGGGGTGGGGGGCACTCAGGCTCCTGTATCTTAAAAGTGGGTCCCATAGACAGTGCCTTCTTCAAGCTTTTCCCTGAGAGATTTATAACTTACACTCAGTAGTTATGAAGGAGTGATTAACATGGGTAGATTTTGAATTCTTAGTGTTAAATCACCTTAAATTCTGTTTTGAATTATCCTTCACCTTGTCTTGCACAAGAATGGTATTTTTTTTTCCATTCTTAGTTATGAAAATTAAAGCTTTCATTCTTTTTTATGCTTTACATTTTTAGATTTATAGGTAGTTTTTACGAGGAATTCTGAATTCTCAAATGCAGATCACCTAAAGTTCTGTTTTATTTATTCTTTCATATTGTTTTGCAGAAACATAAGCTATTTCATACTGTGTCTGGAAACTTGAAAAAAAAATCTAGCTAAACGACAAAAATTCTCATTCTTCTTAATGCTTCACCTGTTTAAATTTCTAGTTGACATGTTCAAAACCATAAACTCTTGAAATATTTGGTGATATCTCTTCAGTTTCCTTCATTTTAAGGGTGAAAAAATTCCTTTCAAATAAGGTAGGGATTGTGTTGTCAATGATCATGTAAAATTTCCATAAACCAAAAGCTTTCAAGTGATACATTATCTTAATGTGTACTTACTTTTGCATTCTCATTTTCTTAAATCTACTTGTTTTAGATTCATGCAAAAGGAACATTTATTATATCATCAGTATCCAAAATGGATAGGAGATATCAGACACTGCATTAAAGATAAGATGGACTCTAATGTGGATCTTAGAGCTCAATTTTTGTGGTGTCTTATTCCTGGGCTTGTAAAAAATGGTGTTAAGCACTGCCTAAATATGCTAAACCAGAAGGTTGTCCTTTTAAATTTAATTTAATTTACTATTTTTTTTTAAGCTCTTGTTGACATTCATGTTAAGTATGTTTAGAAATTTACATGAAAATTATCTTTACTGATTCATGCAAATTTCCAAATCCTTTTCTGCAGTTTATCGGGGCAACAATGGGTTCATCAGAGCTAAACATACAAACAGATAATGGTCACATAGGCATGCCAAGTAATATTTGTTGTGTTGTAGTGGAGTATTGTCCTGGCGGTGCTCTAAAATCTTACCTCATAAAGAACCGAAGAAGGAAGCTAGCTTTTAAAGTAGTTGTCCAACTTGCACTGGATCTTGCAAGAGGGTAAAACTCCACACCCCATCTTTATTTCGTTTTATTCTTCAAATCTGTTGAATGTTTTTAAGGTTTTTTTTTTTTTGAAGAATAAATTTAATTTGTTATATATCGGAATTTTGAATATCATGTTCACTATTATCCTCCCTTTTTATAGGTTGAGCTATCTTCACTCCCAGAAGATTGTCCACAGAGATGTTAAAACAGAGAATATGCTTCTGGACAAGACACGCACTCTTAAAATAGCTGATTTTGGAGTTGCTCGTATTGAGGCTTCAAATCCTAATGACATGACTGGCGAGACTGGAACCCTTGGTTACATGGCACCAGAGGTATGCACCTGATTTGCATTAAAGTGAACTCTGTGACAAACCAAATGATTCAAATATCTCTCCCTTGTGTGCATGCTTGATAACTATTGGGATGTGTTTCATCAATTAAGTCATTGTAGTGGACTCTGCTTATGTTGATCCTTGAAGCTGAGAATGCTCATTAGTTAAAGCCCTAAGAGTGTACATGCTGCCCCTAATTGGTCCCTCAAAGCATAGGACATCTATTATTCAGCAGCCACTACCTATGAAATTCAAGTTTATGAATTTTAGCATTCTCTGTTGTATCGCAAGGGAACAAAAGACAAATAGTTTCTGCTTAACTTTTGGATTAGTCTGGAAATTATGGTTAGCTTTAGTGTAGATTGATGTTTCCCATTTTCAGTGCTTAGCTTGGCTTTGCTTAAAGTACTTAATCGGATAGCCTTTCAGATTTTAAACATGCAAGCATCTAACTTATCTCGAATGGAGCAGGTTCTCAATGGCAATCCATATAACAGGAAATGTGATGTGTACAGTTTTGGAATATGCTTGTGGGAGATATACTGCTGTGATATGCCGTACCCTGACCTCAGCTTCTCGGAAGTAACATCAGCTGTTGTTCGCCAGGTAGATAAAATACGTCAGATGTTATTGCTTGCATAGAACTAACAGTAACAATAACAAGTTTATCAAAAAACATTAACAATTTTAAACATAACAGCTCTTAGTAATATTGTGCTGTTGTTTTTTTTTTTCTTCAGCAACTAATGGCGGGACTTTTTCTATTGATAATAACAATTATGTCTACTTTTATTAGTTTTGTAAGCTTGAAAAGAAATTTAACTTATATATATATATATATATAAAACCGCAGAATCTGAGGCCTGAGATACCCCGTTGTTGCCCAAGCTCTCTTGCAAATGTAATGAAGCGATGCTGGGATGCTAACCCTGATAAACGGCCAGAGATGGATGAGGTAGTGACCATGTTGGAGGCCATTGATACATCGAAGGGTGGGGGTATGATCCCAAATGATCAGGCTCAGGGTTGTTTATGTTTCCGAAGGTATCGTGGGCCTTGAAATATTTCAACTCCTTGAAGCAAAGAGATTGTGGTGATATGCAACAAAGTCATAAGAGTTCTGGATCCAATTTGTATCTTATTCAAAATTAAAAGATTGAAAATGAAGGGAAAAGCAAACTGTGGAGGCTAAAGGCTAAGAGAAGCTCTCCAATATTTGTTACTCTATTGGACTATAGATTTTTGTAAAGCTGTTTTTCTTTCTCATAATATTTTCTCTTACTTTGAAAATTTTAATACATAATAGTTTAGTTGCTATAATCATAGGGACTATCTGTTCTAACAAACGGGCATGTGCGTGGGCTTGCACTGACACACATTCCTGAGTACCTGATGGCTCAACTCTATGGAGGTTATGAACTGTTATACTTGATAATAGTTATTTATCATGCCCTTTTTGAGTTCATCTAGATGTCTAGATGTTGAGGGAAAAGGCTGAGCATATGTTGCCAAAGTTATCAATGGTTATGTGATCTAGTTGTTTTTTGTTTGTTTGATATATTATGAGGTCTAAACTTGGGTACAATTAAACTATTGTACCTTAAATTCCCCAATTAAATTCATTCAATCAATAGGTTATTGACTAATAAGTTTATAGCTGAATTTAGTTGTCATTAGAAGATATCCCTGTTTGCACTGCATTGGTCAATGCAGAAATGTGATTAAATTCAGTTGAGTCTTAACATACAATAAAATTTACCTAAGTTTTAACCTAGAGTATTATTATCTAAAGATATTGATCAGCCAATTATTTATTTTCTTTCCAATTTCAAATGTGCATAATTTTTTTTTTGAAATAATTTTGAAAAGTATATATATATATATATATATTAAGAAGCTTTTTTATTATCTTCACACAAATTATAATAACTCAAAATTTCCTATTCTCTACCTTAACCCCAAAAAAAAAAAAAAAAAAAAAAAAAACTATTCTTGAAATACGCAGCAAACAAATCTTGGGATGAGTGAGAAACTGAGAATACATCAATTCGTTGTGGGTCATATTAATGAGTGCCCTTAGGGTATTAGTTAACAATCCAGTTAAATAAAGTTTTATGAGAAAACAAAACAAAAAAACAATTAATATTTTGATAGCTTTTTTCATTTTTCATAAAAGTGATATCAAAACTCTCTTAAAATGAATTATTAACCAATTCCTTAAGGCACTCGATAACATTTCCCATTTGTTATTACCCCCAGCTTCTAATAAAGCCAAAATTGTCCTTCCAAAAAGTAACATTTTTTTTTCCCAGAGAAGGTTCCGAGAAGCAACATGATACATCTGCTTCTGTTGTGAATTCCTAATGCAACAAAAATCACAAAAATTGAATCAACTAGCGTCAGCACCAAGACAACATAAAAGCTACAAGGTCAAACTTAACATCAAGGAGCAGCCTGCACCATCCAACTGCTTTTATGAAGTTTTATTGAATCAAGAAATAGGGTCAGAAGCACCAGCCAAATTGGACACTACTTCTTTGTCATTGTTTTTTCTTGCTCGCTACTATGAAAAAGGTATTAAAGTTCCAAACAAGTCATTATGATCAATGAAAGATCCAAAACCAATCAGATGATACAGTTCAAGGAGTTCAAGACAAACCAAGTTCTGAGAAAAATATATTTATGTAGAGTAAGAAATCAAAATTAATTTTCTTCATAGAAAAACCTGGGAAATTTCAATATTAATGTGTAATTTGGAGTTTATGTACTAACAAGAAATGGTACAAAGCTGACCAAAGGCCCAAAGCCACAAATGTATTCACCATAAGGAAAAAATTGATTCTCTCCAAGAAAGAGTACATATACAAAGGTTTTCCTCAAATTCTAAGAACCCACCAAGTTTTCCTGAAATTCGAAGGCCCAGTATTGTTGGATTTAAGGTAATCTTGTTTCACTGCCACAATATTAGCCATAAATTGATCAGCAAAGCCCTCTTCAATGGGACACATTCTGCTTCATCAACCTTACACGGATGATCAATCAGTGGTTACACACTTGCACTGACATTCTAGCTCAAGCTGGCTGAGTCCAGTAGGTGTTTTTTTTTTTTTTTTTTTTTTTTTTTTTTTTTTAATTAACAATTTTTTTAATTTAATTTAATTTATTTATTTTTATAGAAACATGGTGATTTTTATTTCAGTAGTTACTATTTGTACTTGTGTTAGAAGCATTAGAATTTGATAGATTAGATACTCTGTGTACACATATAACAATTGCTAATGTATTATTTTTTTTGAGGAACATTGCTAATGTATTATTGTTCCCTCTTCTATCCAAAAAATAAACTTTTTGGAGATCCTCAATTTGTAACTATAACTTTAAATTGCAAATTTCACCTGTGAAATCCATAAGATAATTGAGCCTTTTAAATTAAACCAGTTTCTTGTGCCCCAGCAAAACATATTGCATCAAATAAAGCTAGCCAAACCAAGTCGAGCAACACCCTAGAAATTGGTTTTATGATCAAGAATTTGCTTAAAGAGAGGATTGTACGATTATGTCATCAAGGAATAAATACTTGATGATACTATATTCCATCAATAAACAAGTGAATACAAGAATGCATGTAATATGGAATAAATCTGATCTTGGCGTTGGAACAGTCTTACAAGAATTCCTTCTCAACTTAGATGCTAAAATTCTCTCAAACTATCATTACAGAATCCTGGAATGAAAATTCAACTTAAAATCACATAAATTATTAGGTTCATCAACAAATTTGATGGAAATGACCAATTAACTCTCATATGCAGAATTTAATACTAAAAATATAGAAAGGTAATTAGCCAGCAATCTTGTAGCTGGGGTTGACTAGATTATCCAAGCCAGCGACTACTTGAATCGACTCTATGACATCACCAACCTTAACATCTGCCAAATAATCCTCATTTTCTGTCACATAACCAAACACTGCGTACCGACCATCCAATATGTTGGCATTACTAGGAGTTAATTCACTTTCTTTCAGTAGCCAAAATACCTGGCTGGATGCAGAATTGTCCTCAAATTCCTGTCAACAAAATTTAAAAACAATATCTAGTTAGCCTTTCTATCATATTAACAAAATCACTGCACGGACATAGAGAACAGTAATGTTGGAAGTTCAAATTCTCACATCTCTTGCCATGGCCATCGTTCCAAATGCATTAAACGGAAGCCTTGTTTGAGCCTTGTACAGACCAAGCTCCTGTCCAAACATTCATGTTAAAAACGAAACCAACAAATCTTAACAAACACATTAATTTAAACAGTAATAAAGGAAAGTTATAAAATTTGAAGTATATGAAAATAATTTTACGAAAGGAGGGACATTATCAAGGTAGTATGATAATGCAATCTAATATATATAGAGCTATTTGAACTGTAATATACCAAATGGCTAGAAAATTCTATGAATACTTAAGTAATCAACTAACTTAAATTTGAAGCAAACCAGGGAAACATAAGTCAGTCAAGGTTCCCATAGTCAATATCTAAAGTTTGCTTGACAAGGGTGAGCTATCTGTTTAAAAGAGTGTATTTAAATTATTTCTTTTCTATAATAGCGTATCAAAATTACGTCAAAATTTATTTCTGTAATACGCACTATAATAGAGTTGGAAAATATTGAGGCAATGTTGGCTAATTTGATTTTTTTAAGTTTTAAATTTTGTCACTGCCTATGATCTCTTGTTTTGTCTTCATATGTAATAATAGGCACAAAAACACACACAGTTTTGAGAAGCTTACTTCCAAAGTTGCTCCATAGAAGGGTGCTTTCTCCCCTTCCGCCATGATTTCTAATGGTATTGTCCTGGTTTTCTCTGTACTAGGATCAATGAAACCCTCTGCAGGACCTTCAGGGTCACCGGTTTGAACAACAAAGCCATCAGCTGCAGCAAATGCAAGGGAACTTCTAAGCCTTGTTAAGACATAAGTAAATTTTTATTTGTTGCTATAGCATGATGCATGGTTAAAAATATTTGTCAAGTCTATTGGTTATAGTATAAATTGAAAGATTGGGGAGCAAGCTAGTGTGGGTGAAAAGTTACAGTAAGATAGTTTGCAAGCTTCCACAATATATGGATTATTGTCAATCTATGCTAGTACGTTGGTAAAAAAATATCTGACATCTTGTGAAATTGCCTGGGTTTGTGCAATTACACAACCAAGATATAAAAAAATAATTTAGTTGATGATGATGTGCATGGCAGTTGAACCACTAAAGTTCCTTTACCAAGGTAGCTGAAAAACATGATATTATCCCCTAGGTACAAGTGAGAATCATATGCATTTAACTTGAGATGCATTACCTCTTTGAATTTCCATCCCATCATAGAAGTGCCTTTCCACCAAGTCTATGAAATTCCCAGAAGTTACAGGTGCATTATAACCGTCTAGAACTATACGGAAGACACATTCATCTAGGTTAGGATTGTCCTTAACCTTGACCTTCATCTCCACAGTTGCTCGCCCCTTCAATAAAGGCATATTTCGGTATTCTTCAGGCACTTCATACGGGAAGCCATCCACCATATCCTCTTCAACACTGCAGAAACCCAATGCCCCAGGAAGATCTCAGCTGCAGTCAATGACAAGGGTATATATGAGAAGGAGTTTATCTTAGGAGGATTACTTTTACAAGTCCTTCTCAGTTTTTATTTTAATTCTTTTATTGGTAATTGCACACATATCCAATGAGTCTCATAACCATTCCCTCACAGGATTAAGGAACAATTTTTCAATCTTGGACATTGTTTTGGCACCTAAACCTTTTGTGTGGTTTAGCATTGTCTGAGAGAGCTGTAATAAACAAATCATATATGTATTGGAGGCCAAAACCCATGGTAATGCTATTTTCACACAATAGAAAAGCCCTGAAGGGCAAGAAGTTAGTTAATCACTACATAATTGGGTGAGCTAAACATTGAGCAAATTGAAGGGAAAAAGGAAGGATTCTTTATAGTTGACTTAAAAAGTGAGAAATAAAAGTTTGAGGAAGTGAGGGATGACCAATCAATGGTAAGTGTATCAAATAAATGAATTATGATGGCCCTGGAAAGAGAATCCTGAGCCAAAATCCAGTACCATTTGAATATAGCCCAACAAGCAAAGATCTTTCGTTTATCAACCATTATCACCAAGCAATGGCATGAACAGTGAGCTCCACCCCAATATTAAAGTATAGTTTTCCTTAATCTAAATACACAAATTAAGTGGAGAAGACCAGCACTCAGTCTACAAATCCTCTTTCATTGTCCAACAGCAATACTTCCTCAAAACATCTTCATGAGAGTTATGATTGTATCAAGCATCATTAAGTAACAATTAAAAGTCAATTTACATGGTAAGAGCCATATGTTTATGAAATTCCTACATCTGAAGTTAACCACTCACGGTCACAGCCTGAGTTTTTCAAGTAATGCTGAAAACCAAATCAGATAGCACAACCATTTTCTAATGCTAAAACCATCTAGACACAGCTCTAGGTTCAAATACTGCTGAAAGCATAAGACTATTCAGAGCTCATTCCAGTTCTTATATTGAGTTATAGTGTGGCCGGCCATTGAATTGTCAGCATGTTGCAACAATACTCACCTTCCAACATATTGAAGTAGCTCCTTCTGTTTTGGTGCTACTGCATCTCTATTCCTATCCTCCACTATTTGTTGAAGTTCATCCATTCCTACTTCCAGCTTGTCTAGCAGTTCTACTCCACGGTCCTTCTTTGACTCTGCTAACCCTGATATAATTAAAGTTTTCCCCTGCTTGAGGGCTCGAGATGCCTGCTTCAGATTCTACATTTTCGAGCAAAATTGAATCTCATTAACTTTATACTCTAGCTCTTTTCAACATATACATAGATATTTATGGATATTAAACATTTTAAGTGGCTTACCCTTTCCACTGAATCAAGTGCCTTGACTCCGGCAACCTTGAGACTGTCCGTGATGTCTTCCAGTGGTTTTTGAACTTCCCTGATAGCTTTATTGTCAATAGGCAGCGCATATCTCAACAACGCCCCTGGGTCCTTGATGGGAGGTCCAGATATCAACACAGACAGATCAGGAAAAACTGGACTAGCAGCATAGGCATTTGCAGACCAATCCAATGCGGGAACCCCAGTCATTAACCCAACTGCCAAAGCTATAGAAATTGCACACTCCTTCAAGGAAAATGACCTCACTTCCTGCTTAATAAGTGAAATGCTTAATAAGTCCTACTTAAAAACACCAATCACTGCAACAGGTTATCAACTTTTTAACGAATTTTTTATCTTTGCTTGAAAAGCAAAAAACTATGCATACCATATGCTTTACAATTTGACCTACTTAAAGAGTTTCAATAACACATAACCACAATCAAGAAACAAAAAAACAACATCTCATACATTCTTAAACGATTTCCAAGACTCAGAATTTGATTGAATATTCAAATATAATGCAGTAAAAAACAAAATATTCAACAATATGAATAAAAGGCATAAGATCCAAAATCCATACCTTCTGGTGAGGATTCTGTGCAGAACATCTGGGTCCAAATCTCCGAGACAAAAAGTTGTTTTGGGAAAATGGGAAGCGACAATGGTTGGTGGGTCGAAAATGGTTGGTGGGTATCTTTGGGGTGAAAAGTTTGGAGCTTGGTAGAGAAGAACAGTAATGGCAGGAGATAAAGGCTGCCATGGAATGTCACACTATGGTTTTACAAGACAAATAACATCAGGGTCTTAGGAAAAAGAATTGATGAATGTTTTCAGTTTGTGTGTCTGAGAGAGAGAGGATAACAGCAGATAAGGTTTTTGGTCCCTAGGGGCTCTTGTACTTGTATGAGGAAGTGTAAGAGAATAAAGGGATAGCTATGAAAGACCCATCATCCCCACGCTTTGGATAAGATAACACAACTCCTAGCATTTTCTAGATTCTGGTTTTGATTTTTGAGGGGTGTCTTGGTTTTTACTTTTTATGGCAACATATATGTAAAATCCCTTATAAACTGGTTTTATTTTTATCAAACATAAATTTAAAATTTAAATATATAATTGTTTTCAAAAAAAAATTAAATATATAATTATATAAATTCTTTTTTATATATAATGAAATATAAAATTTAGTAATTTAAAGAATTTTTATGATTATATTGATAAGCTTTTCATTGAAACCCTAAACTTCCAAACCCTTTTACCAAGACAAAGAAGAAAAAACATATAATTTAATTTGTTTTTCCTGGATGATGTATTTTAAAATTTCGGATGGCACTTCATTTAGTTAAAATAAGAAAGTTTAAATTATATGCTATTAGTACTATAATTGGTGTTATTACAAAATAAAATTTGTATGAATTTTTTAATAATTATTATAATTTATGTGCTTATAAAATATAAAAATATGTTATACGTATTGTGACATGTTAACCTAATTAATGCCTGAGTTGTGTGAAGGTGGAAAAAATTTGACTTTTTTATTTTTTGTTTGTTATAGAAAATTTCGACTTAATGTGATTGAAAAAGAGAGGGATTTTGACTAATTATAAAATGAATTATGTTTAGGAATGGAGATTCCAATATTAATTCTTCTCATAAGGGATAATAGACAATACCACTTTTAATTCTTCTCATAAGTTACATTACTTTGGACTCAAATACCCCAACTTCAATACAACACAATTATAACACAACAACTAGAATTGTCACCCTTATATGCTAATTTGAATGTTGATGTGTCATATGATAAAGCACATTTATAATAATAAAGGTCTATGTGGCTTAAAACTTACACACGAGGAGTCTAGCTAAATTAAAAGTGCCACTATGACTACCATGATGGCTGATTATTGCCATGTTGTATTGGCAATGGTAAGATTGATATTAGCCGAAGCAGCAATTTTTTTATAATCAAATTGTTTGCCGAAGCAGTATTTAATATCGATCTGTGCCAGTTTGTTTGTAACTTTGAGTCATTTGGATTTTGTTTTTCTTTAATTATAAATGTGCCCAAACATACAATACATTAACTTTTAGATTAACATATGAGCCATCAGTCATCCACCTCATTAGAACTTTACATTAATGTCAAAATATCCCTTCTCAAAAAAAAAAAAAAAAAAATCCAAATATTAATTCATTATCCTATATTAATGGAGTAAATGCATTTATTTTTATATATTAATTATTTATATATAGCGCACTATTATTTTTTTTTTTTTTTTTTTGAGAATCAAGACAATAAAATATTATTAGCTTAGGCCACTCAAATCAGCCATGTAAACAGAGTTAAGATCTGGTGGTATTTCTTCCATCCAGATTGACAAATCAGGAGTAGAGGATGCTCGTCGAGCTAATGCATGTGCCAAACTATTACAATGTCTCCTAACATGAGATAAACTAATCAATGAGAACCGAGCCATGAGCATATGAATGTCTGCAAGTAAGTGACCATAGTGAGCTAGAGAATTGCCACCCTTCGCCAAAGATTTGATCAG
>NW_027069688.1:508560-521900 GCF_002906115.3 Quercus suber | reverse complement strand
TTCTAAATGGTCACCTTGTACTGCAAACATGAGAACCACTCATTAGTAGCAATGCTCGGTCTAATCTTTCCCAAATAGTAAAATTGGGATAGTGTTTGTGCCAAGTGAATGGGAAACCAACAAAATCAAGGTCCATAAATCCACACTCATCAAGAATATCTCTAAAAGCCTGCATTTGATGGTGAGGCTGAGAACGCCCACCTTGCTTCTCCGATTGCTGTATGATTTCATTAAAGTCCCCAGCACACAACCAAGGTAAAGACCCATGGTTTTTTAGAGCTCGTAGCTTGGACCATGCTTCATGTCTTTTAGTGGTATCCGGTTCTCCATAAAACCCAGTGAACCTCCAGGCATTCTCCTTGCCCTTATTGATGACAGTATCAATATAATTCTTTGAATATTTCTCAACTTCCAAGGGGAATCCTTCTTTCCACAAAATGGCCAACCCTCCCGCCTTATTACAACGAGGAACTACAAAAAGATTTTTAAATTGAATACGTCTTTGAACCTGTTCTAGCCTTGCTTTATCTGTCCATGTCTCGGCTAAAAACACAACAGAGGGATCTTTAGCCCACACAAAATCTGCAAGCTGATCTTCTGTACGCAGGTTTCCAAGCCCGCGACAGTTCCAAACTAAGAGACTCATGGCTTCTGGCAGGGCTGGTAACCAGCTCCCGCCAATATCTGTTCATTGTCTTCCACAACTTGTGAAACCGCATGACGTTTACTTGGTAACACAGGCTGATCCTTATTTAGAGCACGTTTACTGCCAGTGATTGGGCGCAAATTGGGTGTGTGTGCAACAGTGGCTCTAAAAATTCTTTTCCAAGATGAGGTGTGACTCGGGTGGGGAGAGGAATTTGGGTTGGTTGGGAAATTTGGGTTAGAAGTATGGGTGGAATTTGTGAGTGGGGGTTAGACGGTATTGTGATCAGGTTAGGGGTGTCATCAACATCTTGGTAATGGTGGTGTGGAGAGGTAGGTTGAGATGGCAAATGGTATTGTGAGGTATGTGGGATAGGTGTAACATGTATGGTATTGTCAAATTTCATCAATTCTTGGTCTATGGTTTCTAATTGTTTATCAAAGGTTAAGTTTGAGTTGAAAACAGGTCCTGGGTCCGTGTGTAAGTGTGTAGGGCCAGCTGTATCCTTTTCTACATGGACAGGGTCAGTTGACATAGAAATAGAATGAGACTTGTTTTGGAAAGAATCAGCCTTGACCGAATCAGAATAAAAGTTACCATATTGGGCTTGTAACCTTTCAGAGGTCGGTGTGCTTGGTGTAACCCTAGCCGCCATTGGGTTTCCTGTTTCATCGGACTGCCGTTGGCCGTCCGTTCTGCCTTCATCTTTGAGTAAAAACCCGGCACCTCAACTACTGAATTACAGCTCCCAACCATGGTGAAGCTTTCAGCCATGCCCCATATTCCTTGTCTGCATCAGTAAGTGATCCTTCGCTCTCAATCCAGCGATCACAATCACGGTATTGTGTGTGAGACGTCCGCACCAATAGCAAAGGTTGGGTAATCTCTTATATTTGAAGGAGACACAAAGTTCTCTACTGTCATCAAGTGTAACCACCCTCCCACGCAAAGTGGCTGTGAAATATCCACCATAACTCGAACTCGCATGAAACCTCCACATTCTTCAGTCTTCACGTTTGGTAGCTTCAAAATCTGCCCAGCAGGTTCACACAATGTTTCTGCCACTGCCGAGTCATAAACTTCACTGGAAGACCGTGTAATTGAATCCAGAACGGGGTGCTATTGAAGTCCAAGTCCTCAATTTTACTAACCCCATCATATTTTTGCAAAATCATCAAGTGTTTATCAAAACTCCATGGGGCGTTTGCAAGGATAGTATTGACCTCTGTTTCACTGTCAAAAGTAAAGAGCATGATATGGTTTCCCAAGTTCTTTATTTTGAATCCTCGTTTGGACCTCCATATAGGCGTAAAGGTGGCTGCAACGGCCTCAGGGTTAAGTGCCCTCTTGGTGAGGAACTTGGCAGCGATAATGGAAACAGAGGCAGCCATCTCCTCTTGTAATCGAACCTTGGGACCTTCCCTCTGGGATATGTTGAGGCCGGACCACTGCTTGGTGAGATCATCCATGGAGAAGTTGTAAGTTGTTTTATTTCCTACAACCCGTGGAAAGAAAAGAAAGAACAAAAGCCCTAGGGTAACTGTATTACTCTAAGGGTACAGCAAACTCTTCCAGGAAGAGACGACGATTCTACAGCCTAGGAGAAGATGGAGTTCCCACCTTTCACTAGCGACAGAGAAACCCTTTTTTCTTAAGAACATTAGCGCACTATTATTTATGTCAAAGAAATTTAGATAGTTATTTTTTAAAAATAATTTATATAAAAATTTATTTGGAATAATTACTTTACTATTTTTTTAAAAATGGAACATGGCATTCTTACTCATATTAAATTATTTTGGCAACAATTAAAACAAAACTAGGTAAAGCAACTTTAATAACACATTCAATACCACCGCACACCTTTGGTGCGATGATTACTCTACAAGTATAAGTGCTTATGGGGTGTAGGAGGCAGAGCCGGAGTTCAAGTCTCTAGGAATAAGCTTCACACACATATATACTTTTTTTTTGAGAAACTGACCCTAGAAAAAGGGGAAGGGCTTACAATATATTAATAGTTTCTACAAGATAAACATCAACAGAGCTTTCAGGGACTTCCTCCATCCAAGTACAGAGAGGGGGAAAATTACGTGCAGCCCATGCAAGACTATAGGCAACTTTGTTTCCTTGTCTACAAGTATGCCTAAAAACCAATTCCCTAAAGTGAGTAGATAGAGCTCTGATGTTGGACAGGATGTGCCCAAAACAAGCAGTCGAGTAGCTTCCCAAATTCATAGCTCTAATTGCGGTTTCAATGTCAACTTCCAAGATGATGTGGTCAAAACCAACCCAAGCAAAGCAAAGAGCCCTTCGCGCTGCCAACACTTCCACCATTTCCACCAAAATGGGCAGTGGAATAATTTGTGTTAGTGCAGCCATAACTAGACCATGGTTGTTGCAAATGATGGTACCAAGACCAGCTTTACCACTCTCCTGAAAAACAGCGTTGTCGAAGTTAACTTTGACCCAATTTGCAGGGGGAGGCTCCCACTTGATTAGACTACAAGTAGGGGGAAGGGGCTTTTCTGTGATGTGAGCTCGCTAAAATTCTAGTAAGGCTTCACTTGCTAAAGAGATCAACATTCTCAAGTCAACCACTGGTTTGCCCAGTCTTAGTTTGTTTCTTCTAAGCCAAATGTGGGATGAAACCATGGCAAACAAATCCGTGGGGAAACCCTTCTCCAGACATACTTGAAACATCTCTTGGAATGTCGAGCACTCCTTCGCATCATCTCTCAGTTAACCAAAGTGACAAGCCCAAACCACATTCAAATTTGGGCAAGACCATAGTGCGTGAAGAGTGGATTCCACTTTAAGCCCACAGAGTTGGCATGTGGCATCATTGAGGACTTTCCGTTTCACCAGGTTGACATGGGTTGGAAGGGCCTCAGATATTGCTCGCCACATCAATGTTTTAGTTCTGCTTTGGATCCTTAACTTCCACAGACTCTTCCAAGGGCTCCTCGGGTGGGGGGTAGGTAAAGGGCTCACACTTGAGCTTAGTTCTTCTTCAACCAACAATCTATACCCTGCCTTGACCAAGTAAACCTCGTCCATCTTGCTCGGCTAGAACAACCTGTCACAAAGGTATTGATTTGATCACCTCTGCTTCGTGAGCCAAAAAATTGTTGTCAATTGCATCATCAATCCAACAACCTCTTTCCTTGTCAATCAGCACTAATACTTGAGCATTACAACCATAGAAAGTTGGGGGGGATTGAACAGTATTGTATTGGGGGTCAGGAAGCCACTTATCTTGGTAGATGAGGATGTTCTCTCCATTGCCCACCCTCCATTGGGCTCCTTTCTTTATGACTTCTCTACTTTTTAGGATACTTCTCCATGCAAAAGATCCGTTGCCTTCCTTCGTAGTAAAAATATCCCCATTTGGACAAAATTTCTCCTTGAAAAACCGATGGGACAAGGAAGTTTTATCATCAAGTAGCCTCCATGCTTGCTTTGCCAATATAGCATCGTTAAATTTCTGGAGCTCCCTAACACACACATATATACTTAGATTATGCTAGAATAAAATTTTATATATTGTATGAAAAAAATAAAAATAACACATTCAATCACTAATATATATATATATATATAAGAATTCTTCTCTTTTATGTGGTTCAAAAATATCCGCAATAATGAAGAGTAACTTCATTTAGAAATAGAGTAATAAATGTCAAATAACAAATTTCATTTTTAATTCAAAAAGAGAATTTCTAAAATTTAGGTTTTTTTCTCTTCATGTTCAAAAAAGAAATTACAATTACTATTTATCTCTAAAGTTTATCCTTATTATTTTTTGAAAAAAAAATTTCTAAATTGTAATAGATGCAAATTATTAACTTTTACCTAAAAAAAATGAAGAGCTTTTGAGGATACTCCTCTTTGAACTAAACTTTTGTATGGTTCAAAAATACCCTCATTAACGAAGAATAACTTCTCTTAGAAATAGGGTCATAAATGTCAAATAACAAATTTCATTTTAAATTCAAAAAAAGAATTCCTAAAATTTAGAATTTTTTTTCCCTTCACGTTCAACTTTTTGTTTCCTAAAATTTAGCCTTTTTTTATTCCTTTTTCATCTAAATAAAATTAAAACACCCCCAATTTAAAAAAATAAATAAAAAAAAAAAAAAAAAAAAAAAAAAAAAAAAAACTAAGAGAACTCTTATAATTTAGCCTTTTTCCCCCTCAAGTTTATCTTATTTTTCCTACCCAAATTTTTCTCTATATCACATTATCACTACACCACTTTCAAACACATGTTCAAAAAAGAAATTACAGTTACTACTTACCTCTAAAGTTTATCATTTTTATTTGTTTGAAAAAAAGAAATTCCAAATTATAATAGATGCAAACTATTAACCTTTATCCAAAAAAATAAAAGAGGCTCTAAGCCCGCACAACGCGCGTGCTTAGAAGCTAATATATATGTGTGTGTGTGAGTGAGTGTGTGTGTATGTGTGTAATTGCATTTAATTTAGTCAAAATAGTTAAATATTTACGATTTCACTAAAGCAATATGTTTGTTTTGTTTTAAATTATATTAATCTTATCAATTTACATTTCCTAACTCCTTTTAATGGCACCTTACACGCATTTGTGTGTGCACACTATGTACTATGTTCATAATAAATTTTATGAGGCAAATTATTATTAGTGGATAGAAAGGTAATATTAGTGGTAGAACCAGATTAAAACTAATTAAAAAAATTTACCACTTAAGAATTATTATAAATTTTTATGAAAATTTTGTAGACGTAGCATTACTCCACGCATATATGAAATCAAGATTGTAGTAGCCTAAATATCATTCCCCCCCCCCCCCCTCCTGTTATTTTTAGTTAGGTCATTAACAACTGTATTAATATGGTATATACATTTATTAATTATTGGTCGGTGGTCCACTAATTATTTATGTGAAAATTAAGATATATATGGTTATTTTTCTATAAGTGGTGCATTGATGATTTATTGCATTCTTGCTCAAATTTGTTTGCTTTGTAAAGCAATTTAAACAAAATCCAAAAAAATAAATAGACAAATCCAAATTTAATACATGCCAAAAAAGAAAAAAAAAAGAGTTGACCGTAATTTAGTGAAAATAATTTAGTCTTTATCAATTTACTCAAGCAAATATACATGTAAGTATTATAAATAGCTTTTTATAAAAAAAAAAGTATTATAAATAGCTTATAAAGAAAATTTCTTACAAAATATTTTAAAATAAATCTATAGTATAAACACATAGCGTGGGATATCGCTTGTATACTGAATGTTAAGACTTAAGAGGTAATAGAATATTTTAATTATCCTTTCAAAGAATTCATCATGTGTCACTAAAAGTCCGTTTGGATTGAGCTAGGGAGAGAGAGAGAAAGAGATAGAATAGAGTAGAGTTAGCAAAAAATTAACTTATTTTTAGTCAATTTTACTCTATTTTCCTTTAATTTCTCTTCAATCCAAATAGCCCCTAAAGAAGTGAACTTTGCTAATTTCCTTCCCACGAGTGCATCAAATGACAAACTCCAAGGCTTTAACTATCAAGGTTTCTTGAAAATTTAACTAATCTATAATTACAAATAAACAATAAATGATTTTACATTTATTTTATTAACAATAATAAAAATTAAGTATATAAAATTAGAAATAGTGGATGTTGACCAATTTTTTACATGAGTATTTGGAGATTTTTTAAATTTTTTAAAAGAAATTATTTAATTAATGTAGATATTTTCAATTAAAAATTAAAAATTATTTATAGCATGGTCATAATTATAAAAAATTTGTAACATTTTGAGAGAAAATTTTAGTTCCTGTGTTCAGAATCATTTATGAGGAATAAAGAAGATATTTCAGCCATTGTTGCTCCTTTTGCAACGAAACTAAATCCTATTAGAAAAGGTGTGGTGTACTAGCCTAGAATGGTCGTTGGGCCTCAGTGTGCGATTAAGGCCCATTAAAGATAGAAGAGGGCAAAATTCTTCTACAGAACCCTCGGATGGCGTGGGCTTTGATTTGACAGACTATCCCACTGCCAATAGCCCAATATTGGTGCACACTATTCTTCGGCTGGTCACGAAAACTTCACCATTCTATTGGTGATTATTTGAATGGTAATGAAAAATTAAAATTATTTTATTATTCAATTTATTTCTTTTACTATTTATGAATCTTATTATAATTTTTGATACTATTTATAGACTCTGTTATACTGTTTCAACTAACTTTTATTTTTATTTAAAAAAAGTTTTTAGTTTTAACAAAATAAACAGTATTCAAATAAACCTTAAATCAATCATTATAGAAAAATTCAATCACAAAAACGCGATGATCAAAAGGGAACATTCTTTCTTGAAACAAAGAACCATTGTATTTGATACATGGCGACTAAGAAATAGAATTGATAATGGCAAATTATAATCCAAGAGAACAGCACCTAATGTATTCACAGGATCCAGAACTCGGAAATACAAAACTAAGCATAAAGATGGAAAACTAAAGCAGACGGATTAAAGCTAGAGCTCCATTGCACAAAATTGATGCGGAGTATGAAATTCTAAGAGCAGCCCGGCAGATAGCTATCAGAATGTTTTAGGCTACGCTTGCACCAGAGAGCTGGATCTGAGTTGGCTTTTGAGGCGCATCATCATTGTGTTTTGGAGTTGTCCTATAGTAAATTGCATATAGTATGAGTTGAGCTGCGCCAGAGATTGCACCAATGCCATTGCTGACCTGCAAGAATAATATATATAAAAAGGGTCATGTTAAATTCCATGTATATGAACAATACATTATACAAGACTAACAAGATTGGGGAACAATGATAACAGATATCAAATATTTTAGACATCTAGTAGCAAGGCATACGATAATAATGATATGATTATCATTGCCATAATTCTTGTTAAAACCATAAAACTATGTAGCAGAAATTGAAATTACCAGCACGTAGATGTCAAACTCGATGAGGGCATAGGCAGTCCAGATGGAACCATTAAGGAAGTTAGTTAATGAAAGATAAAATGGCATGAACTCCACGCTCTTGGTTGTGATGACTTGTTTCTGTCATAAGATATAAGAGAAAGATACAAAAAATATTTGTCAATATATATATATATATATATATATCAAACACTCAAAAAAACAAAATGTGGGTAAATTAACTAGATAGACCAAGTTTTAAAGGTATGGGATTGAAGAGAAGGACGTACCATGACTGTAAGTGGAGACACATACATAAGAACGTTGAAAACATCACAGATGACTCCTACCATCAGAGACCTTTTCTTGTAAGTATGTAATGTTGTCATGGTTATGATGATGATGATCGCCGCGAAAATCACTTCAACCGAAAGCCCAAGGAGTACCTTTTTCTGCAAATAGAGGACTGCATTAACTAAAGCACCATTTAAACAATGTATTATATATCATTATAAGATGATCACAGAAACATTTTTTTGGTTGAAGTAATGAGTACAGGGACACTTCAATACTCAAATCATAAACTAAGCTAAACTATCATGTGCCCATTTGGAATTGCTGTAAAAAAAAAAAAAAAAAAAACCACACTTTTTTAAAGCATGTTATTTGGAAACAATTTGCCACACCACATTTAAATAACAAAATGATTATGTTGTGTATTGATAACACATTTTTAAAACACCTACCAAACAAGTTTATTAAACTTTATTATTCTCGAATTTTTATTTAGACATAAGACCTGTAATATTTAAAAATTAAATAAATGCCGCGTGTCTCACATTAGACTAAATGACAAAGTGGGTAAAAAGACACTGTGTAATACAAAGAGTTCCATGAAGTCAAAATCAGTAAAAGAACATTATGCAAGAAATAGTACCCGTCCATTCTTCTGCTTCGCACCATAGGTGTAGAATATGGCTAAATAGATCAGCGCAAGTCCCAGCCCAACACTATTGATGGTCACAACAAGAAGACTATCTGGGTGCACAAATGGCATGCCATAGAAGACCCAAAAAATGCAGTTCAGTACTGTTGCAATATATGGAATTGGCGAGAAATCCTCCACGGCCTTGTTCTTAATGATTCTATAAAATGTTGGCCTGGTACATACAATTAAATTTAGTCAAACTTACATTCAAGAAGTCATTAATGCAATTAAAACATTCATATGAACTATTCTTTTCTAGGGAAGTACAACTAATGATAAAGTATTATCCTTTTTTTTCTTTTGTGCGACTTTTGTCCAGTGTCACAGGATATTGGACAAAGCCGCCCTTTTTTTTTTAAAGGTAATTTACACGTGTATTTGCATGATAAGCCTTATACCCACCATTTTTTTAAAGTCTTATCTAGAATAGAGTTGTTATAATTACAATCAAAAAAAAAAAATTTAATTGATAATTAACACACTTACCTATTATCAATAATTAATTGATAATTAATTAATGTTATGATCTGATAAAAAAGAATAGTCATAAAAAGCATATCTCAATCTCTAAAAAAAATTACAATTTTAAAGTAATCTCAGCTTTCTTTCTAAATGAATTTAAGCTAAACCAAACTTACAACTTTAGATAGAAAGAGAAACTCATTAAAGAGTATTTACAATCGGGTTTTCACAAATTTCATTAACTTTCAATGTTAAGTATTTCCATGTTTCCTTTAAAGTTTTTTTATTTTTTATTTATTTTTTTCTCAGAATCAATAAAATTAAAACAAAAAAAAAATAGTAATAAAAAAACTTATTATTCTTTTTGAGGACTCACGAATCTGATCATTACAAAATATTAGCAATAATTATTATTTATTTAAAAAAAAAAAAAAAAAAATCGATTACAATCTCATTCCATAACCAAATAATGCATGTAACTAGTGTGATTGTGACATCAAAGTGGGTCCCTCCACAAAATCCACCAAGTGGGTCCGATCTCAAAAAATATATCCTAAACGTGGGATTTAATGGAATAATCAATTGCCCATAGACTAAGTAACAAACACTAAACACACTTTTTATCCATACACAACACAACTTTTACTATTTAATATAATATATAAAAATAAACTGGCACAGAGAGAGAGAGAGAGAGAGAGAGAAGGGTTTTCACAAATTTCATTAACTTTCAATGTTAAGTATTTCCATGTTTCCTTTAAAGTTTTTTTATTTTTTATTTATTTTTTTCTCAGAATCAATAAAATTAAAACAAAAAAAAAATAGTAATAAAAAAACTTATTATTCTTTTTGAGGACTCACGAATCTGATCATTACAAAATATTAGCAATAATTATTATTTATTTAAAAAAAAAAAAAAAAACATCGATTACAATCTCATTCCATAACCAAATAATGCATGTAACTAGTGTGATTGTGACATCAAAGTGGGTCCCTCCACAAAATCCACCAAGTGGGTCCGATCTCAAAAAATATATCCTAAACGTGGGATTTAATGGAATAATCAATTGCCCATAGACTAAGTAACAAACACTAAACACACTTTTTATCCATACACAACACAACTTTTACTATTTAATATAATATATAAAAATAAACTGGCACAGAGAGAGAGAGAGAGAGAGAGAGAATTACACTGGGGAAAGGAACAGCCCGAAGGAGATCACGTTTCCTGCTCAACAGAGATTAACGAAAACAAACTTAGCCATCTAATTAATCATTCAAAAATTATCATCAAAACAATAAAATTAAAGGAATTGAAAACCAAAAATTTTTATTCAATAGTTAACGATCTCTTGTATTATCAATATATATATGCATAACGTAGAAAAACACACACACGCATTATTTTCTCAGCAAAATTAATAGCAATTTATAGGGGGGTTTTGGAGGGAGCACAGACCGATGATCCCAATCACATTCCTGATAGAATGAGCGTTCATCACCATCTTCGAATACACAGAGAAAAAGAGAGAAAGAAGAGAGAGAGAGAGAGAGAGAGAGAGAGAGAGTGTTTCAAGTTTGAGAGAAAGAGAGGGAGCTTTAGAGTTTATAGAGAGAGAGAGAGAGAGAGAGAGAGAGAGCGAAGTGTAGTAGTAGTAGGTATAAAAAGCCTCTTTTTATACACCAAAAAAGCTCACCAAACAAATACACAGTATGAGACGTGGGAGTAAAATTCGCTTACCAGATAAAGAGTAAGACACTCTATCTCTTTCTTCCCTCCTTTTTGATATTTTTTGTTTTTTTGTGTTTTTTTGGTTGTTTTTCCTTTCGCAACAACAAATTCAATTCGTTAACAACTGGCTTATAAATCCCATCATTCTATTTTATTTAAATAAGTTATATAACTTAAATACACCTGGAATAATATCCTATTGAGATAAAATTGCCTCGAATCTCGAAAAAAAAGGATAACATTGATTGGATAAGCTAAAACAAAAAAAATACGTGGAATTAAACAGAATGAAAAAATTTATATACTTCGGGTGGTTGGTTTTTGGGCAAATTTTCACTGATTCTATGTTGAACCGGTCCCCCAAGAATCTCTCTCTAACGGAATTTATTTAAAAAACAAGGTGCGTGAGTTGAGGGCATGGGATTGGGAGGGTGGCAGAGAGTCTGCTATGTGTTCGTTTCGTTTTGATAAAGTTTGGGTGGCGGTTTGTTACGTGGGGTTGTGAAATTGGTATTGTATTTCCACTTATTCACGAAATCTACCCCTTGTTCTAGGTTTCTTCTCCTCTTCCTCTTGCACTAGACGTGGCAAATTTATGTTTCACTTGTCAAAAAGGCAACGAATCCAACATATTCACTGCTCTACCTACCTCTACAATATTATTCTAACCCTTTTGTTACTCAAGTAATCTATGAAATAAACAAATTTTGCCATCTATTTTTTTTTCTTTCTTTTATAGAGTTTCAATCAATGAAGTCCGTTTCTGTGATTTTTACTTTTTATCATCAGACCAAGTTACCAATCGGTTTTTTGTGTAGATAGAAATCGAACTTTAGATTTCTTATTTAACCATCAAGAATTTTACAATTTTTTTTTTTAAAAGAAAAAAGACTTTACAAATTGAGTTAACTGAAACCCACAAGTTTTCCATCTACTTAAATACATAATTTTTTCATTTTTTTCCTCTTAAAAAAAATTACCACCACTTCACAAGTACAAGTTCTTTGTGGGGTGGAGGGCAAGATAAAAATATAATCATAATAAATTAAATTAGGGATAAAGTTAAGCATAGTGACCCAATTAAATTTAATCAAATTTTTGATTGACCTATAAATAGATAAAAACATAATCTTAATAAATTAAATTAAGGATAAAGTTAGGCATATAGTGACCCAATTAAATTTAATCAAACTGTTGCATTGTCACTCCCCATGTGTGTGTTAATACTTAGTATTCTCAAAAGAAAAAATAGTGGGTTAATTTCACATTGGAAAATGAGTGTGAGTTAAAGAAGTTTTAAACTTGTACTGTGTATCCAAAAGTTAAGCCATTTTGGATATACACCAATACCGCTATAAGTTTCTTTAAAAAACTTACTCCTCTCTCTCAATTTGTGTGTTAATACTTAGTATTCTAAAAAAAAAAAAACTGTTGCATTCACCTATAAATAGTTTGGATGGATTTTAATTTTGGATAATAAATTAAATTATGGATAAAGTTAGGCATAGTGACCCCATTAAATTGAATCAAATTGTTGTACTGACCGATAAATAGTTTTGATGGATTTTAATTTTGGAGAAGGTATAACACCCTTTTGTGTTTGTAGGGGCCAATAATGGCAAACTAAGATATGGTTTGGTTGAATTTGGATGTTGGTGTCAAAGTTGTGTAGTACTGATTTTAGAAGTTATGATCATTTTGTTCAAGCTGTGATGTAATCTTCCTGGATTCTGTTAAGTAATGGCAATTTAAATTTATTTCACCTACTGCTAATAGGATAGCTTCTGTACTTTTTTTTTTTTTTGGCTGAATAAATAGCTTCTGTACTTGCCTCTTTTGCTAAGCAGTCTTTGGGTGTTTGTACTTGAATGGAGGATATGTCTAATTATTTTAGGCAGGCAATATTTATAATTTTTTGAAGTTGTGATGTAATTTCTTACATAAATAATACATTTTTGATAATTTATAAAAAAATATTAATGAGAAAACTCTTCATTATTTCATTATGAATTTAATTAATAAAACCCACTATCGTATGAAAACAGATTGCATTGCTCCAAGAGTGAATAGTTTCTCTAATTAATAAAACCCTATAGTTGAATTTAATTGTAAAATCAAAGTTTCTGTGGGGGTAAAAGCCCAAAATTGTGTATTGGGCCTAAGGCTCTATTTGAAGATTAAGGTATGTCCGAAGAGAAGAAAATGATTGAGAAGGACCCCAAGTGGGAGAGATATACCTGGAAATGATCAAGGGATGTAGTCCGAATAGAGCATCAATAGTCCGAAGAGTATGTTCTCCTTGGACATAAAGAGTCTCGGTTAAGCAAGCACCTGGGAGGCTCGATTGACCTTCCTAGTGATTCCAATGATAAAGACAAACTTCAAGCATGTGTGGAGATGATAAGAACAGGGAAATATCTAAAGGAAAAGCTACTACCACCGCATTAAATGTACTGCAACAACTTTTCTGGCCACATTAATGTGGAGAAGACCTCTGAACAGTGTAATCTCAACTGCTGCCACTCATGGAGAACCGACGAAGCTACCTGATGGGACGTATACTTAAGTGAACGTTTAGA
>NW_027069688.1:426941-505215 GCF_002906115.3 Quercus suber | reverse complement strand
CGAAGACAAGTGGAGATCAAAATAGTCTAAAGAAAACTATATAAATGTAAGAGACCCCTTACAAAAGGGGGGGGGGGAGGGAAAAAGAGAAAGAGAGTACTGTAGCTCTGAGAATTGTATTAGCCTTTCAAACATTAATTTGTCTCTTGGACGTCAGTCTAATGGAATTTCACAAAGTTTTTATACTTGTTCATCCATTGTGATCTGCATGAGACGTTGCTTAGATCATCAACCTAGCTCTTTCACAACTCTTTACAAATTATTGTGTTAGGCTTATTGGGTGATATTCCATATCTTTTGGTTTGGGCCACAAACCAAGACCTTACAATTGGCGCCGTCTGTGGGAATAGCTTGGTCAAGAGTGAAAGTAACGATTGACGATGGCGGAACCAGGGCAACAACCAGCAGAATCTAGGGCATCCCAACATGCTGATCCTTTACTGAACTTGGAGCAAAGACATGATCGTGAAGGTAGTGTACACACTACGCATACTGATCGAAGCCAGTCACAAGGTGGAAGTCACGTGTATCATGCAGAAAAGAACAAAAACATGCAAATGGAGATTGACCAGTTGAAAAGGGAGTTGCATCATGCAAAGAGGAGGCGGACATCTTCTTACTCCAATGATAATTTTGACGATGAGCCAGACATCACCTATAAAGAGAGATCTAGAACACCGGTTAGTGAGTCTTTTTCCTACGAAGAAGAGCACTATCATAAGCGGCAACCTCGAAGTCCATCATATGGAGGCGTGGGAATGATGCTATGAGCAAGGCCTTGAATCAAATCTCCAAATCGCCTTTCACGTGTAGGATTGAAGAGGCAAGACTTCCTCTTCATTTTCATCAGTCGATGTTCATTATCTACAATGGAAAAGCAGACCCTGTAGAGCATGTGAGCCACTTCAACCAAAGGATGGCAGTCCATTCTAAAGATGAGACTTTGATGTGCAAAGTTTTCCTCTCTAGTCTTGGGCCAGTTGCGATGAGATAGTTTGACAGCTTGAAAGCGAATTCCATTAATTCCTTCAGAGAACTCACTCAAGCATTTGGTTCTCGTTTTGTCACCTGCCGAAGAGTGGCCAGGCCTTTATCTTCATTGTTATCCTTAGCATGCAAGAAGGCGAGACCTTGAAAATATATTCAGATAGGTACTGGGAGATGTTCAATGAGATGGAGGGCAATTTTGACGAAAAGGCCCTTAATACGTTTAAGCTCGACCTACCCGCCGACCATGGTTTAAGAAAATCTTTGACTGAAAAACCTGTCACCAACGTTCGGTAACTGATGGACAGGATTGATAAATATAAGAGAGTTGAAGAAGATCAACAACAAGGGAAAGGAAAAGAAAAGGTTATCCCCCAGGAGATGAGAGATTTTAGGTTAGATAGATACAGTAATAACAAACAGCGCAGAGATTTTTCTAGGCAGTTAGGATTAGCGAATCTTCAAGTAGTCAACGCTGTATTCAAAGAGCCAGTACATCAAGTTTTAGAAAAGATCAAGAACGAACCATTCTTCAAGTGGCCGAATAAGATGGTGGGAAACCCAGAAAGATGCAATCATAATCTCTATTGTCAATACCATCAGCACCATGGGCATACTACAGAGGATTGCAAGAGCTTGTGGGATCATTTGGACCAACTTGTCTGCGAGGTTAAATTGAAACAACTATTGCATCATTTCAGTGGCCGAGGAGGTCAAATGGGCTTGGAGCCTCGAAGGGATGATTCTTCAAAACCCCTTTTGGAAACTATCAACATCATCTTCGCCGCACTAGGGGGAACGAGATCTTGGCCATCTAGGATAATGTCAGTGGCCTGGTTACCCACAGATCGTAATCATGATCCAAAGAGACCTAAAATGGGTATTCCACCAATCCTTGGATTCTTGGATGAAGATAAAGTAGGAACCATCCAACCCCATGATGATACTTTGATAATCACCCTTAGAATTGGGGGTATAATGTGAAGAGGGTAATGGTGGACCAGGGCAGCGCATCTGAAATCATGTATCTTGATCTATACAAAGGGCTGAACTTAAAACCTGACGACCTAACGCCATATAGTTCTCCCTGGTGAGTTTTGAAGGAAGAGTTGTTGTCCCAAAGGGCCAAATATGATTACCCGTGCAAACTAGTATAGAAATAGTAGAGGTAGATTTCATTGTTGTGGACGCATATTCGCCCTACACTGCAATCGTGGCTAGACCTTGGCTTCATATGCTAGGGCTGTTTCCTCTACCCTGCATCAGAAGGTTAAATATCCATCTGAAGGACAGGTTAGTGGAATCCGCGGAGACCAATCCGTGGCTAGACAATGTTTAATGGTTGCCATACAGCAAAAACTCGAAACTGAGTCCTCGGTCTAGGCCGAAGGAGATTTATAGCAATTAAAACCTCGAGCATCGCTTGTTAGAGATTCAACTGAGGGCGCTAGGTGCAAAGATTTGATAAGAGTTATTATTGGAGACAACCCAGAAAAGTTCTTTCAAGTTAAATCTCAGCTACCTCTGCAGGAGAGGGAAGAGCTAATAGAGTTCCTTAAAAGAAACCTTGATATATTCATTGGAACACTTATGAAGCCCCAGGGGTGGATCCAGAATTCATATGTCACCATTTAAAGGTCAACCCATTGATCACCCCTAAGAAACAGCCTCCTTGGTGCCCATCCAAGGAGCATGCAGATGTAGTAAGAGAAGAAGTAACAAAGCTCAAACAAGCTGGAGCTATTAAAGAAATTTTTTATCCTGAGTGGCTAGCAAATACAGTGGTGGTGAAGAAGAAGAATGGGAAATGACGAGTATGTGTGGATTTCACTAACTTAAATAAGACTTGTCCTAAGGATCCATTTCCTATGCCAAAAATTGATCAGCTGGTTGATGCCACCGTCGGCCATCCTCGGATGAGTTTCCTGGATGCTTTTCAAGGTTACCACCAAATACCATTAGCCCTGGATGATTAGGAGAAGACTGCTTTTGTCACCCCTATTGGGAACTACCACTACAAAGTGATGCCATTTGGTTTGAAAAATGCAGGATCCACCTACCAAAGAATGATGACGAGGATGTTTGAACCACAGTTGAGTAAAAGTATTGAAATTTATATAGATGACATGGTGGTGAAAAGTAAGATCGTTTCTGAACATGTATAGGACCTTGAAAACATTTTTGAAGTTTTAAGACTCAGGCCAGCATCAAGATTATTCCTTTGACTGGTCATTTCTTTCAGCTGCTCGGATAGCCGAGAGTAATCTTCCTTTAGATTACCCAGTCCGAGTGTGGGCCTCAGCTTGGGCTTCATTATAAGTTATTTTATTCCACTCTTCACCCATATAAACCTGCTGGGTAATCTACATAGTAGAATGAAAAATTTCAATATAAAGCAAAGAAAAAGGGACGAATAAAAAAGATCAGCATCTTAATTGAAGAAGTGAATCAATTCACTTACTATAGCTAAATCCTTTTTAAGGGATAAGAAGAGTTCATATTGGCTGAACCTCCTGTAAGACTCCATGTCCTTTGGAAGGAGAAGTGGTTACTCCAGGGTTTCAACAACTAGACCTGCCTTCCTCCCATGATAATTTCTGAGGGTGGTTTCCCAGGGGATAAGAGCACCGTTTAGTTCCAGCTTGGGGGAACAGGTGCGTGGTCCTCGGCGCACCTCAGCAACAAAAGAGTCATCTTGGCTATCGGTAGATGAAACCCTTTTGCTCTGGTGATCATTAACTACTTTCTGTTGCTTGTTTCCTTTTGGAGGCATCACCTCCCTTCCTTCAATATTTGTAAGGGGCCTTTTCTTCTTCAGATCTGGCAATGGCTGTAGGCCGAAATCTGAAGGGACCTGAGGAGGTGGTAGAGGAAGATTAACGGCTGGTTGAGACGAACCAGTTCCTTTAATCCCAGGCCCTTTGTTCCTAGCCTTCATCAGGTCCTTTAAGCTTGCTATTTCTTCTTCTTCCAAGAAATTGTCTAGAAGAGCAATTATCGAAACAGGAGGGCGAACACTGGATTGCCTGTCAATCTCTTCTTCGACGTCTGAAACTTGAATCACCTGAACTCCTCCTGATGCCTCTTCTTCGAATTGGAACTGATTGATCTGTTCCTCAAGCGAAGAGGTTGAAGAAGTAACCCTTTCTCTCTCTACAGCTGCTTCCAGAGGAACCTGTTGAATTGGTTGTATGAGCCTTGGCACACCCTGCGAATTCTGATGTAGTACGGGAGGAAGATCGAATGGTGCTAGAAAATTGGGCTGAGAGATGTCTATTCGGTTTATTCAATAATCTCCCTACCTTATAGCGTTGACGACCGATTGAAAATATTTCGATTTTGGCTCGTAATCGAGAATAAGAGGAACGACCCGGAGCTGCCAGTCTTCACTTATAAAAATTTCTAATCTCAGTAAGTAATTGAGTGTGGCGACATTCGTGAGGCTAAGCCGAGGAGTAACGTGTTCTTTATCTGTTAACACCACAACAAAATTAAGTAGAGTCAGAGACTTGAAAATACTGATACAAAGAAAAGAAAAATTGGTAAAAAAACGAAGATCCTAAATCTGTTGTTAGGGAACCTAAATCTAGGATGTCCCACCTGGCTCTCCTGATTGGGTTGGGCAATGAAGACCGTCATGCCACGCGCCCGAGACAATTAGATAGTCGTCTTTCATCCCTTTGTTAGATTTAGGAAGGCAGGAGACGAGCCTAACAATGTCGGATCGGGATTTAAGATAATATCCTGCTCCCTTCTAGTTGTGGCACTCGTACATGTGTACCACGTCAAGCTAGGTGAGTTCCAAGCCTAGGTGACGGTTCAAATCGTCAATTGCTCCTAAGATCCTAAAGACGTTGGGTGCACACTGGTCAGGGCTAAGCCTATGGTTTTGGAGATAGTCTCTGGTAATGGGACCTATAGGGATAGTCATCCCCCATTCTAGGAAAGCAATGATAGGGATTATAACTTCACCCATCCTTCAATTTGTCAGTAGTCCTTCTGGGGGACAATATCTCAAACCTACATCTTGAGGTATGTGATATGTTTTCCTAAATTCCTCTATCTGGGTAGGACTATCCACCATGTACATAAATCTACCCATCTCAACTAAGTAAAAAAGAAGAAATACTAAACACGATAACGGGGAAGTGGATATTTGAAAGCCAAGGAAGCCGGCCGAAGAGAAGATAAAAGGTTTGAAGAAATGGGAACTTACACGAACTAAACTGGAGAACGATCTTTAAGTTCGTAGGGAAATTCTTATGAATTCTTGGAATAAATGAGGTTGATAATTTGAAAAACTTGGTGGATTTGAATGTTCGAGTTTGTTGGAAAATCTGAGAATTTGTAAAGTAAAAGAGAAATAACCTCCTCTGAGGTTTCATATAGGGGTTAGCGAACGGGTAGGAATCATCCCGCTCAAAATCTGAGGAAAAACATCATCCGTTGGATCGATGGCCCACCGTTGGATGCAAATGACAAAGCACTGCCTGGAATAATTAATGGCGCTTCGTAAATACCAAAACGGCAGCAGCAATGATGAATCACCTAAATCTATGCTCACACGTATAAACACAGGTAATTCTACATTTTTAGTCTTTATTTTTGTAACAAATCAAAATCCCATTTTTTTCTCCTCGGATGCGAGGGAAAAATTAAAATTTTGAGGGGCTATTATGGGAGTAAAAGCCCAAAATTGTGTATTGGGCCTAAGGCCTTATTTAAAGATTAAGGTATGTCCAAAGAAGAGAAAATGATTGAGAAAAACCCCAGGTGGAAGAGATATACCTGGAAATGATCAAGGGATGTAGTCTGAAGAGAGCATCAATAGTTCGAAGAGTATGTTCTCCTTGGACATAAAGAGTCTTGGTCAAGCAAGCACCTAGGAGGCTCGATTGACCTTCCTAGTGATTCCAATGATAAAGACGAACTTCAAGCATGTGTGGAGATGATAAGAACAGAGAAATATCTAAAGGAAAAACTGCTACCACTGCATTAAATGCACTGTAGCAACTTTTTTGGCCGCATTAATGTGGAGAAGACTTCTGAACAGTGTAATCTCAATTACTGCCACTCATGGAGAACCGATGAAGCTACCTGATGGGACGTATACTTAAATGAACGTTTAGATGAAGACAAGTGGACGATCAAGATAGTCTAAAAGAAAACTATATAGATGTAAGAGACCCCTTAAAAAGGGGAGGGGGGGAGGGAAAAAGAGAAAGAGAGTACTGTAGCTCTGAGAATTGTATTAGCATTTCAAACATTAATTTGTCTCTTTGGACGTCAGTCTAATGGAATTTCACGAAAGTTTTTATACTTGTTCATCCTTTGTGATCTGCATGAGACGTTGCTTAGATCACTCAACCTAGCTCTTTCACCCAATCTTTACGAAGTTATTGTGTTGGGCTTATTGGGCTGATATCCCATATCTTTTGGGTTTGGGCCACAAACCGAGACCCTACAGTTTCAAAAACTAAAATATTGTATTTAGGTTTTGTAATTTTATTATCTCAAAAAAAAATTCGTCAAATGATAAGTTGATTGTTTCCTTTTTAGTGTTATCAATTTAATAAAAAATTGTTGAGGACCAAAATTTCACAATATAGTCCATTCCATGAAAAGTAAGGAAAAACCATGGGCCTTAACAAAAGAAGACCCAATTCATGAAGCTAAGAAGGACCATGAAGGCCTAAAATCCCAAGAAGAAGGAAAAAAAGAAAAAGAAATAATAGTAATAATAATAATAAAGAAAAAAGAAGAGGATCTCGGTCAGGTCAGAGGACATGCAGTAAGGATCTAGGTCAGAGGATATGCAGCAAGAAGAGCATCAAGGCTCTAGGACCTTGATGTGTCTTTTTCAAGCCTTGAGAAGAGGACCCTGACTAACACATGGGAAAACCAAGATATATGCAAAAAGCCATTAAAAATCTAGCAAAAAACCAGGTATTATCTTTGTAACCCATGGTCCAAGCCCGTGGGATCCTGAGTAGATAGTAAGGGAGAAATGGTTTGGTGGGTAGAAGAGTGATTTCTGGTGAAAGGAGAATCCCGAAACTTTCCCTTGGTTCATATATTTGCTTGGAATGCATGAACCAATGGAAAACTCAGTTCTCCCATGTGCATGACACCTCCCCACAATTTCCTCTCAATTGTCATTTCAATTAAACCTGTCATTAAGTACACTAAGTAGCCCACCCACTCATTTGACTTTCCAAGAAGGAATCTTTCATTTATAGCTAAAGCCAAATGTCCATTTTGAGTTATAATTGTCTAAATAAGCTAAACCTCTGTCCAATGCACCTTTTCAGGTTCCAGAGGACATGGTTTTACCCTGCAGACCTAGGACGTCCTCGCTCGGGGTACCAGACCAGGTCTGCTATAAAAGGATCACTAAGACATAGCAGATAGGGGGATTTCGGGGGGAGAAAAATGGGGATTTAGAGTGATATTTTAGAGGTTCAAAATATATATATTCTTAGAATTTTAATAGCCAAGCAATGAAGAGAAAAAAATAAACAAAATAAGAGAGCCAAGGTGGAGGAATTTGTCCCATATCCTTGAGATCATTCAAAATATCACTTAGCCTCCAAAGAAACATATGCCAAATACATGTGCACATCAGATATCACTCTCTTCCACAAAAATCCTCATCACCTAACTATCTTGGAAGGCAATGCCCAAGCAAAACCCAAGCAAAGCCACTTGGACTTGAATTCGAAATCCCACAAGTCTTGTGCAAAAGCACTAAGTCTGTGAGAATTTGGGCCAGGATCCTCATGGCTGAATCATTCTTATGAAATTCATTTACATATATGTATATGTATTAAAATGTATATCCTAATCTAAGAAACAAACAATTATTTGAAGATATGTGTATTGTGTAGTGTATTCTTATGTAGGACCTATAGAGGTAAAGGGAAAGGACAAAATTCCATTGCATAATAAGCATAGAGAAGGATCGTATAGTTCAAAGAATCAACATTCTGGGATTACAGGCCTAGTACGTCTGGGGTACCATGACAGTGCGCCCAGGGACCAAGTGAATGAACTCTTTTAAATGTTTATGTAATAAAAGATAAGTCTTAAATATTCTATTTCAATCTCTTTCTCATTGTGAATATTATGAATAATTATTTTACTTGTTTTGTAAGAGTAAATGGTCATTTTATAATACTAAAACACTTATAATGGTATTTTATTGCTTAGGAGGAATTGCATTTTTGCCTTGAGGAGTTTTATGTGACTTGCGCACAACTTGGTTCATAATCATCCTCCATTTAGCTACGGTAAACCAAGCCCAGTCCACTAAACAACAAGTAAAGGGCCTAGGATCATTGTTTCTACTTGGGCTTGGGTACCGTCCAAAAAAGGACCCTCACAAAAATAAAATATGAAGTTTTTACTACATAATTAATCATGAGTGTCATGGTAGGAATTTTTTATAGCAGCTCTCTATTGATTTGGTACTCGCCATCAACACAAGTAGGTATTTTTAAATATTTTAGTACCTGTGTTTCTTGAAACTATATATAGAAGTTTATAATACCGCTCTGTTTGTTTCAATGAAAAACTTATATGAAGATAATTTTTTACATTTATTTGTGTTTAGTATTATTAAAAAATATATATATATATAGGGTCAAAAGAAAACCATCTCTTTACTTCCTTTATTTAGCTGGGCATGAGATAAAGTTCTTTCCACTAAAAATTTCTAGAAAAGAAAACAACTCTATTTCACGTGAAGTTAAATAATTAAGGAAAATAACTTTATTTTACACGAAACTAAATAAGGAAAGTTAGGTGATAGTTTTCTAACTCATTTTATGGTTACTCCTTGCTACCAAATGTAGAAAAATGAGATCTGTAATATAATTGTTGAAAAATTATTTAATTTTCATAAAATGTTAAAGTTGAAAGAAACAAAGTGTAGGTATCCACACATACACATTTACATAATTGCACTTTAAAGCCTAATAATTTTTTTTATTCATTGGCAAAGCAAGTATAAAATATTTAATTTTTTGAATAAATTTATTTGGATGGTGGTTATTTTTTGATATTTTAACAATAAATTTCTCTGTATGAAAAGTTTCATAACCTTCACAATTGAAGTGATATGTTGTAATTGGTACATGACAAAAGTAGTTTCAGTTATGGGCTCACATGAGAGTGATGTTTCATTAATCACAACTTATTATAGGGTTGTAAACAGGCTGAGCAAAGACAAGTATTTAAAGGGTAAATTGCAAATTACACTCCTAAAGTTTGGAGGTAATTGAATTTTACACCCTGAAATTTCAGACTTTGGATTTTACTCCCTTACGTTTAAGGGTGTTTGGATTTTACACCATGACGTTTCAGAATTTGGATTTTAGCTCTTATATTTTAGGGGTGTTTGGATTTTATTCCCTAAAGTTTGAGAGTTTTTGGATTTTACACCCTAAAGTTTCATAATTTTATGGTGTAAAATTGAAACAGTTACAAACTTTAGGAGGTAAAATCCAAATTCTGAAACATCAGGGTTTAAAATCTAAACACCCCAAACTCTAAGGAATAAAATCCAAATTCTAAAACTTCAATGTGTAAAATCCAATCACCCCCAAACCTTAGGGGTGAAATTTGAAATTTACTCGTATTTAAAATTAAGACTTGTTCGTTTAATTTTATTTCGAGGACAAGCCAAGCTTGAGCTCATCACCAAACAAAATTATATATTTAAAATTGATTAATTTTTTTTCAAACAAGCTCGAGCTTGTTTACAAGCTACTTGATTAATTTATTTCTTTTTCCCATATATAGTAAAACTATAACTCAAATTTTTTACCATTTTACAAATATAAGAATTCTTATCACAAATGTACTATTTATATTATCAATAAACTACAAATAATAATTTGCTATTATATGAACTTATTTACAAACATATACTATTCAACTCAAATCTATATAAGTATATCTTTAGATAAATATAACCAATTTGATTCATTTATCATGCGTAGAATATTTTGAAAGTAACTTTGTCCCGAAAATATCATATTTTAATATCCATAACTTTGTCAATAAACATCGACTTGAACAGACTAACATGTATTTATTAGTCCGGACCCTAATGTGACAGATTGCACACAAGTACAAAATAATTGGGAAATTATTCTGGTTCTACTCAACCTAATAGGTCATTATTTCTACACCATAAAATTAAGGAAATCAATCCTCGTGAGTTCCAGTTAGCTCAACTAGTAACTAGTAAAGTCTTTGATGGTTAAATAAGAGATCTGTGGCTTAATTCCCGCCTACTTCAAAAAGCTGATTGATGTTTTGGTCTAATGATAAAAAGTTATCATCAAGAGCGAATGTCATGGGTTGAAACTTTTGCAAAAAAAAGAAAAAAAGAAAAAGGAAATCAATCCTCATAAATCATAATAAGTGACGTCACACAAGTCCACAAATAAATGGTTCACATTACCAAAAAGGAGAATTTTGTGCTAGGTTGTTTTGGGAACCTCCGGCTAATTCAAACTTTTCAATTTTCACACACTTACTCTACTAAATTAGGAATAATTTAGAAATCACTTAAAAATATATATATATATATATATATATATATATAATTTGGAAAGAAAAAAAAATGTTCAAAGAACTCCCTAAACCACAAGAGGATGAGTTCAACCTTGAAAATACTAAGTCCACAAGTGGACTAGTTCATTGTTAAGTCCAAAAAGTGGATGTGTTCATTCCATTGGGAAACCATAAAATTATTAAAGTAGTTTATAAGAGGGCGAGTTCAACCTTGAAAATACTAAGTCCACAAGTAGACGGGTTCATTATTATGTCCAAAAGTGGACGAATTCACCCCATTAGGGTGCCTTAAAATTATGAAGTCCACAAGTGGACGGGTTTATTACAAAGTCCATAAGTGGACGAGTTCCTCCCATTAAGAAGCCTTAAAATTATTAAGTCCACAAATGGACGGGTTTGTTACACCGTCCACTAGTGGATGAGTTCAGACTTAAAATTACCAATACCAGTAGTATAAGGTCCATAAGGGAACGAGTTTATTATTTGGTCCTCATACAGGATGAGTTCATTATTATGCCTAAAAAAGGGCAAGTGCAACAAAGCAGACGAATTCGCACATGATACCCCACAGACGGACATACGCATATCAACTAATGAAGAACACACATGCTAAAAGTGACAGATATAAAACAAGAAATATATAAATAAAGTACAACACCATTATTTTTTGGATCTTGCTTTGACTGGGTGGAGTCACTGGTCTCCTTAAAAATAGTGTCGCCAGCTAAAGTCGACGACTTGGGGTCGTCCATGGTGACCTTGGATAAATCCAAGTGGGGGTAGACGGACTTAACCTGCTTTAGGTAGTCCTCAAACCTGTCACCATAGTAGACGGCGCAGGAGTCGATGAAAGCTGTGAAGCCTTAAACTCTGTCACAGTGTCAGCTCTAGCTGTCTCCACCTGACCAAGGAGATCCATCAGTTCCTTTTCCAAGGTCGCCTTTGCCTTTTACTCTTTCTTCTGCTGACGGGTCTCCTCCTTCAACTTCTCATTTAACTTCGTCACCTCCTTGTTGAGAGTATGAACGACATCCTTGTATTGATCCTGTCCATTGGTCAATGTCTCATTGTGCTTCCTGAGACGGCTGATTAAACAATAAAGTAAAATTGATTAGGATGAGAACTTACCTTGGAGTTCTCAAAAAGACCCAATGCCTCTAGGTCCTCTGTCTCTTGCTCGGCACAAGGATCAACCATCTCGACGACGTATCCTTTATGCTTAAGAAGGTGACGGGTTCCCTGGGTGACGGGGCCTGATGCATCATTAAACCTTTGCCAGTTCCATGGCTCGCCTTGGGAGGCGACGGCTTCTTGGGTTGCTTCTCCCTAGGGGTGATTGATGGCTTCTTAGGAGGATGGTTATCCTTCCCGTCATTTTTCCGTTTAAGCACCCCCTTCCCGTGACCTTAGGGCTTGACGAGGATGCCCCTTCCTTCCCTTTCTACTTCTTCGCCTCCCCTTTCTTACGTGCCGCAGCTGACACTCTTACCAACACTCTTTGCCTGGCTACATCCATTTCTACTAAGGAAAAGAACAGGAAGTTAAACACAAGGACGACAAAGAAGAAACGGAAAGAAATAAGGAAGGGAAAACTTACGGCAATATGAGTATTCGTTCAACCTACGTGCTATAGTGTTGGCTCTAGACCCAAAGTATGCGTGCAGCATGTTGAGAGCAATCAAGTCTCTACACTTCCGCTCCTCAAACGGAATATCAAGAACCCGACGTACCTGCTCGTCAGTTATGTGTGGGTGAGCACTGGCTAAAAAAAAAGAAAAAAAAAAAAGGAACAACGACATTAAATACTTAACAAATAATAAGGGAAAGAAATAAAAGAAAAAAACTGACGGTGCTAAACCTGAGTCTTTGACAATACCCCAGGTATTGTCGAACATAAGGCATTGTGACCCACTCCTTTAGATGGCATACCCAACCGTCCCTTGAACAAAGAAGTATCTACCCTTCCAGTTCCTATTAGAGTCAAGCATATCCGACACCAGCCTAAGCTTTTTCTTCCGCTCAACAAAGTGGTATATCCCCTGGGATGAGATGCTGTGCTGAGGTCTATAGCACCAAAAAAACTCGTCTAGCGAAAGCTAATGGTTTCCACCACTTATACAACCCCACAACATATTAGCTCCAATGAATATCCTCCAAGCATTGGGAGCGACTTGGCTAACAGATAGCCCAAAAAAATTGGCCAACTGACGATGCAAGGCCGTCAGTGGCAACCTTAGTCCTACCGTGAACATGGCGTTGTACATGCCAATGTCCACGATCTTCCCCAAGTAGCACTTCTCAAATTTCCCAAGGAGATAAATTGGGATATGGTCAAGAATCTGGTAACGGTCCCTTAAATTCTTAAAGATTTTGGCCGTCATCGTTGGCTTAAAATCAATAATAGTCCACATTTTAAGGAGAATAAATGGACGAGTGTGGCCATCCCCGGAGCTTCCTGAACTTCCTTCTTCAGAGGTTCTCTTGTCAACTTCACCCTCGTCCCCGTCATCCTCTCCCTCCTCTCCTCCCTCATCACCTTTGTCCTCACCCTCTACCTCTTCTTCTTCCTCTCCGTCACAACTTTCCACTTCCTCGTTAGGAGAATAGGCGGACGTGTCCCTCTCTAACGACCAGGAAAAGCCCTCCTCAGGCTTATGACCTAACTGGAAGACTTCATCATAGCCCACTCCCTCACGGACTAACGACTGCTCACTCGTCTCTTCTCTAGACATCTATTCACCTTCAATCGACGAAGGTATTTTAAGAACCTAAGTTGATGGCCTCTCTAGAGAATTAACTAACCAGCAAGGAAAAAAAAAAAAAGGATAGAATGAAATAAAAGAAAAGACTTACTTTGTTAGTAGACGGTTCCTTAAGAAGTGACAACCTCAGCAAGATGATGGCAGCAAAGGCAACGGGATCAACGAGTTGACGAAAGCAAGGTAGACAAAGTAACGAGCTCTCTCTCTCTCTCTCTCTTAAGATCAACAAGGATGAAATAAGAGAAATGAAGGGAGGAGGTGAGATATATATAAGACAAAAAGCGTACAGAAGACGAAGCGACGCCTTGCTCAGAAACGAGGCCAATTGGCTTATGCCACGTGTCCTAGCATTTAATAATGGCTGCTCGAGGGATCCTCCATAAATACCNATATATAGGGTCAAAAGAAAACCATCTCTTTACTTCCTTTATTTAGCTGGGCATGAGATAAAGTTCTTTCCACTAAAAATTTCTAGAAAAGAAAACAACTCTATTTCACGTGAAGTTAAATAATTAAGGAAAATAACTTTATTTTACACGAAACTAAATAAGGAAAGTTAGGTGATAATTTTCTAACTCATTTTATGGTTACTCCTTGCTACCAAATGTAGAAAAATGAGATCTGTAATATAATTGTTGAAAAATTATTTAATTTTCATAAAATGTTAAAGTTGAAAGAAACAAAGTGTAGGTATCCACACATACACATTTACATAATTGCACTTTAAAGCCTAATAATTTTTTTTATTCATTGGCAAAGCAAGTATAAAATATTTAATTTTTTGAATAAATTTATTTGGATGGTGGTTATTTTTTGATATTTTAACAATAAATTTCTCTGTATGAAAAGTTTCATAACCTTCACAATTGAAGTGATATGTTGTAATTGCTACATGACAAAAGTAGTTTCAGTTATGGGCTCACATGAGAGTGATGTTTCATTAATCACAACTTATTATAGGGTTGTAAACAGGCTGAGCAAAGACAAGTATTTAAAGGGTAAATTGCAAATTATACTCCTAAAGTTTGGAGGTAATTGAATTTTACACCCTGAAATTTCAGACTTTGGATTTTACTCCCTTACGTTTAAGTGTGTTTGGATTTTACACCATGACGTTTCAGAATTTGGATTTTAGCTCTTATATTTTAGGGGTGTTTGGATTTTATTCCCTAAAGTTTGAGAGTTTTTGGATTTTACACCCTAAAGTTTCATAATTTTATGGTGTAAAATTGAAACAGTTACAAACTTTAGGAGGTAAAATCCAAATTCTGAAACATCAGGGTTTAAAATCTAAACACCCCAAACTCTAAGGAATAAAATCCAAATTCTAAAACTTCAAGGTGTAAAATCCAATCACCCCCAAACCTTAGGGGTGAAATTTGAAATTTACTCGTATTTAAAATTAAGACTTGTTCGTTTAATTTTATTTCGAGGACAAGCCAAGCTTGAGCTCATCACCAAACAAAATTATATATTTAAAATTGATTAATTTTTTTTCAAACAAGCTCGAGCTTGTTTACAAGCTACTTGATTAATTTATTTCTTTTTCCCATATATAGTAAAACTATAACTCAAATTTTTTACCATTTTACAAATATAAGAATTCTTATCACAAATGTACTATTTATATTATCAATAAACTACAAATAATAATTTGCTATTATATGAACTTATTTACAAACATATACTATTCAACTCAAATCTATATAAGTATATCTTTAGATAAATATAACCAATTTGATTCATTTATCATGCGTAGAATATTTTGAAAGTAACTTTGTCCCGAAAATATCATATTTTAATATCCATAACTTTGTCAATAAACATCGACTTGAACAGACTAACATGTATTTATTAGTCCGGACCCTAATGTGACAGATTGCACACAAGTACAAAATAATTGGGAAATTATTCTGGTTCTACTCAACCTAATAGGTCATTATTTCTACACCATAAAATTAAGGAAATCAATCCTCGTGAGTTCCAGTTAGCTCAACTAGTAACTAGTAAAGTCTTTGATGGTTAAATAAGAGATCTGTGGTTTAATTCCCGCCTACTTCAAAAAGCTGATTGATGTTTTGGTCTAATGATAAAAAGTTATCATCAAGAGCGAATGTCATGGGTTGAAACTTTTGCAAAAAAAAGAAAAAAAGAAAAAGGAAATCAATCCTCATAAATCATAATAAGTGACGTCACACAAGTCCACAAATAAATGGTTCACATTACCAAAAAGGAGAATTTTGTGCTAGGTTGTTTTGGGAACCTCCGGCTAATTCAAACTTTTCAATTTTCACACACTTACTCTACTAAATTAGGAATAATTTAGAAATCACTTAAAAAAAATATATATATATATATATATATATATATAATTTGGAAAGAAAAAAAAATGTTTAAAGAACTCCCTAAATATCTCTAAAACATGAAAGCTGATAAGGGTAACTCTGAAAGTTTGGTAAACTTGTTTACATGAAGCAAAGCTAATGGTCTTGACAAACTCGACAACCTTGCTTGTGCCTTTATAAATAATGTCACCATAAAGTCGACGGTTCCACCACAAGGCTGACGGGTGCGCCTCAAGATTAATGACACTTGAATAAAATGACCAGAATGCATAGGTGGGATAAGAAGCTGACGGAAAGAAGCTGAAGGGGATAAGTAAACCTTTGACGAGTCTAACATGGCCTTGCTTGGCCTCCACGCATGAATATATATATAAGGAAACATCTTGTGCTCCAAGACTAACCCTAATCGAGAGAATATTACAAGGAAAGGATCCCGCAAGATACGCGTAGTAATGAGGATCTTCCCTACAAGGAAAAGTCCTCTATGCCAAGGAACGAATGTTAACCCTACCTACTATAAAAACCCCAAAACCCTCACAACCAAGGTACGCATAATTTCTCCAAACTCTGACACTCTAGAGTTGTGAAAGTTCTCTAATTTGACATTTAGAGGGTATTTGGCCAGTACCATATTGGCACTTTCCTAAGGTCTTCTTTTTCTATGCTGTGCAGATGTTATCTCGAGCACGTAACGACTGTGTGACTTACTGATGATTTTTGGCATCATTAGTTAGCGTTATCTATGGGAAATGGTGACACGTAAGCCATACTATCACTTCCTAGACAAAGAGTTGCATGGTGCTTACACGTTTGATGGCGACCACCAATAATGTTCAAGGAGTCGAACCATGCACCACCACCCTCGAGAGACAGGTTCAAACTCTTGCCGTTGCCATAGAACACCTCACCAAGCAAAACCATGATCTAGAAGAGCAGCTGCGCCAAAAGAACGCGGGGCTTAACACTCAAGAGGAGGACCAAGAAGGCACTAGTGCTGAGAGAAGGGACCAAGAGGGGCTGAAAGGTAGCAACGCCCCAAGCAGACCAGAATGATAGGACACAAGCCATCCATCCACCGCAGATACGACTCCGCCTCACATGGTTGCGGAGATGTAGATGATAAAGGAACATATGGACTTCATAATGAACGCTCTCAAAAGATGGGTGTTTAGCAACCTCGATGACTTGGTCCATCGAACTAATTCGCCATTCACCGCATTCGTCACTTCATCCCCTAGATCACTTGGAGTCTTTCAAGACCCTGATGCACCTGCAAGGAGTGGCAAACGAGATCATGTGCAGGGCCTTCCCCACTACGCTAAAGGGCCCTGCAAGGGTTTGGTTCAGCAGGTTAACGCCCAACTCCATTAGTACCTTTAATGAGTTAAGTGCATGCCTAATGAGCATTAAGTAATGGGAGGATGAGACGTTGAGGTCTTACACAGCTCGCTTTAACAAAAAAGCACTCTCAATCGATGAAGCTGACCATAAGATACTCGTGGCCGCATTCACAAATGGGCTACAGAAGGGTAAGTTTCTATTTTCTTTATATAAGAATGACCCAAAAACCATGTCAGATGTGCTTTACAAGGTCACTAAGTACGTGAATGCGGAAGATGTGTTACTGGCCCAAGAAAAGGGAAAGATAAGAGGTCGTATGGCCGGATAGGGGGCGGAAGATGGCTAGGACTGAAGAATGGTGGGAGGAAGGCGCTCTAAGCCCCCCATAGGGAGGTTCACAAGCTTTATCCCACTGACTGCTCTGATCGACCAAGTCCTGGTGCAAATCAAGGACAAAGAAGCGTTGACATTTCTCGGTAAGTAGAAAGGAGACCTCAATAAGAGGTCCAGAGACAAGTTCTATTGCTTTCACCGTGACCACGATCATGACACATCCAATTGGGTGAGCACTGGCTAAAAAAAAAGAAAAAAAAAAAAGGAACAACGACATTAAATACTTAACAAATAATAAGGGAAAGAAATAAAAGAAAAAAACTGACGGTGCTAAACCTGAGTCTTTGACAATACCCCAGGTATTGTCGAACATAAGGCATTGTGACCCACTCCTTTAGATGGCATACCCAACCGTCCCTTGAACAAAGAAGTATCTACCCTTCCAGTTCCTATTAGAGTCAAGCATATCCGACACCAGCCTAAGCTTTTTCTTCCGCTCAACAAAGTGGTATATCCCCTGGGATGAGATGCTGTGCTGAGGTCTATAGCACCAAAAAAACTCGTCTAGCGAAAGCTAATGGTTTCCACCACTTATACAACCCCACAACATATTAGCTCCAATGAATATCCTCCAAGCATTGGGAGCGACTTGGCTAACAGATAGCCCAAAAAAATTGGCCAACTGACGATGCAAGGCCGTCAGTGGCAACCTTAGTCCTACCGTGAACATGGCGTTGTACATGCCAATGTCCACGATCTTCCCCAAGTAGCACTTCTCAAATTTCCCAAGGAGATAAATTGGGATATGGTCAAGAATCTGGTAACGGTCCCTTAAATTCTTAAAGATTTTGGCCGTCATCGTTGGCTTAAAATCAATAATAGTCCACATTTTAAGGAGAATAAATGGACGAGTGTGGCCATCCCCGGAGCTTCCTGAACTTCCTTCTTCAGAGGTTCTCTTGTCAACTTCACCCTCGTCCCCGTCATCCTCTCCCTCCTCTCCTCCCTCATCACCTTTGTCCTCACCCTCTACCTCTTCTTCTTCCTCTCCGTCACAACTTTCCACTTCCTCGTTAGGAGAATAGGCGGACGTGTCCCTCTCTAACGACCAGGAAAAGCCCTCCTCAGGCTTATGACCTAACTGGAAGACTTCATCATAGCCCACTCCCTCACGGACTAACGACTGCTCACTCGTCTCTTCTCTAGACATCTATTCACCTTCAATCGACGAAGGTATTTTAAGAACCTAAGTTGATGGCCTCTCTAGAGAATTAACTAACCAGCAAGGAAAAAAAAAAAAAGGATAGAATGAAATAAAAGAAAAGACTTACTTTGTTAGTAGACGGTTCCTTAAGAAGTGACAACCTCAGCAAGATGATGGCAGCAAAGGCAACGGGATCAACGAGTTGACGAAAGCAAGGTAGACAAAGTAACGAGCTCTCTCTCTCTCTCTCTCTTAAGATCAACAAGGATGAAATAAGAGAAATGAAGGGAGGAGGTGAGATATATATAAGACAAAAAGCGTACAGAAGACGAAGCGACGCCTTGCTCAGAAACGAGGCCAATTGGCTTATGCCACGTGTCCTAGCATTTAATAATGGCTGCTCGAGGGATCCTCCATAAATACCCCTTTCTTTTTTCTTGAATAAACAAAAAATAATAGTAAAAAAGCTACAAGTCATACTCCATAACCCGTCAGCTAGAGCCGACGAGGCTATGGAGTAGGGGGCAGCTGATAAGGGTAACTCTGAAAGTTTGGTAAACTCATTCATATGAAGCAAAGTTGACGGTCCTGACGAACCCAACAACCTTAATTGTGCCTTCATAACTGATGACACCATAAAACCGATAGTTCCACCCATGGTTTTAAAAACCAGACCAGACCAACGGGTCTGACCGAGAACCGGCCTCAAATCCGGTCTAGTTATGATAAAAAACTGAAAATGACTTAAAACCTGATAAACAGTAAAAATCAGGCGGTTCAACCTGAGAACCGAAAAAATCGAAGGTTGAACCGGTTAATGATCGGTTGGGGTTTTTTTTTACTTTTCTAGCAAAACTATGTAGTTTTGGTCCTTAAAATTAACACTAAAATCCTAAAAACTAACCCTAAGCCTAAAGTCCTCACCCTTAAACTCTCTCATCTCACTCACGCCTCACTCAACCTTAGCCTTACTCCCTCACTCACCTCAAGCTCTCAAATCTCAACTCTCTCATCTCACGATCAGTCAAGCTCGCACTGCCTCACTCACCTCAAGGCTCTCTGCGCTCTTTCTGCCTCACAATCCTCTCTCTACGCTCTCTGAAGTTCACGATCAGTCAAGCTGCGGTTTTTTCTTTTTTCTTTTTTCCTTCTTGGTTGGTCTTGCCTTCGCCCTTTGTGCTCTACTCTCTGCTTCTCGGCATCTGGGTTTTAGGTTTTCTAATTAGGTAATTTTCTTTTCTTTTTCATTTTCTCAATTCTTCCTTTTTTTTTTTTTTTTTCATTTCTCTCGGCTTCATCAGGTAATAAACTAATAATTAATATTCTTTTTTTTTTAATGATTTTGATTACTTGATTTTGAAAATTTTCTCTGTTCTTTTTTTTTTTTCATTTCTCTTAGCTTCATCTCAGGTTCTCCTTTCGTGATTTCACTGGTAAGTGGTAACTTCAATTATTAGTTTACAATAGCATTTTAGTTTATTTGTGATTTTGTGTATGTTGTGGATTTGATTTACAGAGCATTATTGTTTGTGAAATATAGTTTACAGAGTATTATACTATTGATTGTGTATGTTATGTTGATGAATTTATTTGTTGATAAAATAGTTGCTACCTATCTGAAATTGTTAAGTGAAATGGAGTCTGCCTCTGTACCATCTAATCAACATGCTTCTACAACCAGGTCTAATGCTAATTCTTCATCTATAAGAGTGAAATGTGATCCCGCATAGGATATTGTAACTGAAGTAGTGAAAGATGGAAAAAGTAGTTATAGATGTATACATTGTGGGAAAAATTATAAAGGAGGGGGCATCAATAGGATGAAAAGACATCTAGCTGGAATTAAAGGTGATGTGGCTGCATGTATGGGTGTACCTTATGATGTTAGGTTTCAAATGGTTGAGAATTTGAAGTAAATTTCAAAATTTAAAGAACAAACAAAAAAGGATCAAGAAGCATTTAGTTATTCGCCATTAGAGGACTCACCAAAATTTGAAGATGTCCAAGAACTTACTCCTAGAGGTAGAGGGCTAGGTAGGAGAAATAGAAGTGGTCCTAGTAGTTTTCCACCAAGATCCAATCTTGGCAAGAGAAAGGTTGGTGACATTGGTAATTACTTCACTCCTAGAACAACACTGGGAGCTCAACCTTCTATTAAAAGTGTGCTTGTTGGCAAAGAAAAGTAGTGGAGGGTTGATATGTCTGCAGCAAGATGGATGGATGTATGATGCTTGCATTCCAATTAATGTTGTGAATTCTAGTTATTATCAACCTATGTTCAATGCTGTAGCTTCTTATGGTCCTGGATATAGAGGCCCAAATTATCATGCCTTCGAGTACCTTTGTTGAGAGACGTAAAAAGAGAAGTCCAATTGATTGTTGATTCTCATCGATCATATTGAGCTGACACTGGTTGTACAATAATGGCTGATGGAGGGACTGATAGTAGGCATAAAACATTGATTAATTTCCTTGTTTATTGTCATAAAGGAATATTTTTATACATTCTATTGATGCTTCTGACTTGGTTAAGGATGCTATTAATTTGAGTAACTTGTTTGATGAAATTGTTAGTTGGTTGGTCCTGCAAATATAATACATTTGGTCACTGAAAATGCTACAAATTATGTAGCTACTGGAAGAATTGTGTGTGGAAAATATAGGAACCTTAGTTGGTCACCTTGTGCAACACATTTCCTATACCTAATTTTTAAGGAGATTGGGAAAATGGATCATGTAGCTAAACTTGCAAAGCGAGCATCCAAGATCACAGTGTTCGTCTATAACCATGTGGCTTTGCAAGCTTGGTTGAGGACTAGAAAAAATTGGATGGAAATTGTGCGTCCAGGGCCAACTAGGTTTGCTACTACTTTCATTGCCTTAGGGAGTCTTAAGGAACATAAGCATGACTTACAAGCATTAGTGACTAGCAAATTTTATGTTAAATCAAGATATGTAAAAGATAAGAAAGCAAAGACAGTGGTGAAAATCATTCTTAATAATCAATTTTGGAATGATTGTCATGTAATTGTGCATATTATGTCACCATTGATTCGTTTATTACACATTGTTGATTTTGATGAAAAACCAGCTATGGGTTATGTATATGATGGCATGTATAGAGTAATTGATGGAATCAAAAAAAATTTCAAGGACAAGAAGAGACTATGCGAGCCTTATGTTAATATTATCAAGGATCGTTGGGATAATCAATTTTATAGAGATATTCATGTTGCTGCTTACTGGTTGAATCCTGCATTCCAATATGACTCATCCACTCTTAATAAGAGGCTAGAGACACAATTTGCTGTGATAGATGTTATTGAATCAAAAGTTTCAGCTGGTCGATTGAAGTTGGTGGAGGAATTAAGGCTATGTTGAGAGTGTGAACAAACTTTTGGAACCCAACTTGCTCAAGAATCAGCCAAGACATCTCAGCCGGGTAAGATATTGTTTACTTTAGCTAATAATAAAATGAAAATATGTTTTAAAGAACATATCTCTTTTTTATATTTTTGGGATAAGTATAGTTGTGTTTATTGATTCATTGTATCTTTGTTTTGTATTGTATATGGAACTTAGATGAGTGGTGGAAGTTGTTTGGATCTTGTGCTTCAACCTTACAAAAGTTTACAATTCGGATCCTTAGCCAAACAACTGTCTCTTCGGGATGTGAGCGGAATTGGAGTGTTTTTGAACAAATACATATCAAAAGAAGAAATAGATTGGAGCATCAACAACTTAATGATCTTGTGTTTTTTCATTATAACTACCAATTGAAAGAAAGGTATATATTATATAATCTCTTTGTTTCAATGTTTTTATGGGGAAATATGAGTGATTCACTGATTTGGTCAAGGGGGTTCTTTGTGATTGTGAAATATAAGTGATTTGGTTACTAATTAAATTATTCATTATGTTCATCTTATGATATAGAGTCAAAAGGCTATTGATTATGCAAGTATCGATAAAACTGAATTTTGGGTAGTGGAAGATGAGGAACCTCCATTTCTGGATCATGAGGAGATAAAGAATGCATTATATGAAGAGGGAGCGTATCCAATCGAAGAAGGGTCTTCTAGCCATGTACAAAGAGGTTAGCTTATAACAATCCTTTGCCTAGTTGCATATTTTAATTAGACTATTTATGATTTATGAGAAATGATTATTAGAATTGTTATTTCATTTATTGTTCTTTGGTTTTAGAATTTGTATAGATATGGACAATGAAGTGAGATAGGATGATGATGACATCAATTTGGAATCATTTGGTGATAAAGATGATGCTCCTCCCGGATTTAGAGATAAAAATCATCCTATTCATGTTGAAGATGAAGAAGATGAGGATGAGGATGAGGATGATGATAATGATGCTAGTGGTGGAGCATTTGGTTCACATGATGATATTGATTTCAATTGTCTTCATAACAAATGAGGCTTAGGTCTTAAAACTTAATAGTTGTTTGTTTGAAATTTTAAAACTTATTTGCTATTTGGATGTAACGAACTTATTTGTTATTTGCCATTTGGATGTAAATGTAATAACTAATGAACTTATTTATTTCGTTTTGTTGAAAGTTTATTATGTTAAGGATGATTGTTTTGTAATGTTATTATGTTAAATTCTTTAAAAAGATGTTATATTATATACTTATATACTTGTATTTTTTTTTTTAAAGGAAACATATTTGTTACTATTGGTTTGTTAGTTTTAGTATATTAAAAAATTATTAATTATTTATATAATTTAAATAAATAATAATTAAATTATTTATGGCGTCACCGGTTCGACCATAAAACCGGTCTTCAGCTCCTTTTCTAGTTCTTTCACTGTACTGGTTTTTAAAACCATGGTTCCACCACAAGGTTGATAGGTGCGCCTCGAGATCAACGACACTTGAATAAAACGACTAGAATGCATAGACAAGATAAGAAGCTGACGGAAGGAAGCTGAAGGGGATAAGTAAACCTTTGACGAGTCTGACATGGTCTTGCTTGGCCTCCACGCATGAATATATATAATGAAACATCTTGTGTTCCACGACTAACTTTAATCAAGGGAATTCGTACAAGAAAAGGATCCCGCAAGATATGCGTAGTAATGAGGATCTTTCCTACAAGGAAAAGCCTTCTATGCCAAGGAATGAATGTCAACTCTATCTACTATAAAAACCTCAAAACCCTCACAAACCAAGGTATGCATAATTTCTTCAAGCTCTGGCATTCTAGAATTGTGAAAGTTCTCTAACTTGACATTCGAAGGGTATTTGGTTGGTACCACACCAGTACTCTCCTAAGGTCTTCTTTTCCTGTGTTGTGCAAGTGTTATCTCGAGCACGTAATGACTGTGTGACTTACTAGCGATTTTCGGCATTATCAAAAGCTTTTAAAATCTTAAATATAAAACCTAACCCTTTTTTGGTATTATTTCATGTATAAAGTATTAAAATTGCCCCTCATATCATATTTAGCTCATTAAATCAAAGAATTTTATGCGTGTATATTTTGGCTTGACCCCTTGAAAAAATTACTAGTCTCCATCATGAAAATTGTTAAACATGCATGAAAATAAATGATAAGTTTATCATGTGATGACATGTATCAATATTTAGAGTTGCATTTTCACATAAAACCTGACATTATAACCATTAAACATCAGTTTGAATAAATGGTAATTACGTTTCTAATATGATGACACAAACATACTTAGACTTGCGTTTTCACATAAAACAATACTACGTAGATATCAAGTGTTGTATTCAAAAACTCAAAAAGATTATGTGATTTCAAGGAAACCACGGGAAAGTTTTGTGTATTTTTCCATATAATTTACATTCATTTGATTTTCCTCCCTGTGAAGGTTTTGCTATTGATGAACAGGTGAAGTCACCCACGTTTAAATTTGATATTGAAGACCCAATCACATATATACTTTCTGTGGTGTTCAATTTATTAGGCAAGGAGGTCATTTCTTACGTTAAAAAGTCTATGTCTCATTGAGCCACCATAATAGGAACTCAATAATCTAATAATTTCTCATAGAAGAGAAAGCTTTTGCGTAACCTTTCGAATCAGAAAAAAACAAAAACAACAGGATGCCGTTGGTATTGGAAATACAACAAGAGTCTTTCAATGCCTACTTTTGGGTCAAATAAAATTCACGGACATAGGAAGAAGTGGTGTAAAAAAAGATTTTTTCCTTTGATCATGTTTTGATTGTTAATCTGATATATATCAATTGTCTGTTAAACCCGCAATTTCTATGAAACTATGATACATCCAAATTCAAGAGACCCAATGGTTTTATATATAACTCTAAATAGGAAAAGCTTTCAAAAAAAAAAAAGAAACTTTAATAGGAAAAGAGTATATTGATGTGTATTTTACCCACTAGAGAAAAAATACATACCAACCAAAATACATGTACTATTTGAGTAATAATGTATTAATGCTTGTGTTTGTGTATGTTCGAGTTAGGAAAAGACTCTGGCTGGCCTAGCTCAAGTATATGAGAAAATAGGCAGCATCCCAATCCTCAAGGGCTTTAATGAATAATAATCCAATAATGAGTTCCATGTTGGTGAGGGGATTTTATGGTATTTTCTTTCATCAAAGTGTACACAAATCCCATTTGCCAAGGACATTTTCTCTTCGCTCTCATTGGCCTTTTTATTTGTGAAGTGCCATTCTTTTTTTAAGGTGTCTGGCCTTTCTAAGTAAGCCCATTGGGTCCATGTCTTCGCCGCCGTCTTTCCCCCAACTCTCCTCTCCTTTCGGGCTTTCCCTCATAAAAAATTTTCTAACTTAGGTTAGCCTAATCGCCCTACTAGCGGTTCGTTTTTTTGTACGCGTGGAAGTTGTGTGCCCTAGACTAACTCTGTACTAGTTAGTTTCCTTTTAATTTAAATTTCCTTTTCACTAAAAGCTAAACTTTCATTGTAAGGTATTCATATTTGAAAGTGCAAAATTTTTTTTTTATCTAATTCAAGTCTACTTTTTTTTTTTTTTAGCTAACAAAAGTTCAAAACATCCATGCAGTGGCGGTGTCACGTTATACTTAGGGTGTTTCTAGGAATACTTTGACCTTAAAAAAAAAAATTTATTTGTTTACCCTTTAAAAAAAAAAAAAAAATTATTAATTATTTATATAATTTAAATAAATAATAATTAAATTATTTATGGTGTCACCGGTTCGACCATAAAATCGGTCTTCAGCTCCTTTTCCAGTTCTTTCACTGTACTGGTTTTTAAAACCATGGTTCCACCACAAGGTTGATAGGTGCGCCTCGAGATCAACGACACTTGAATAAAACGACTAGAATGCATAGACAAGATAAGAAGCTGACGGAAGGAAGCTGAAGGGGATAAGTAAACCTTTGACGAGTCTGACATGGTCTTGCTTGGCCTCCACGCATGAATATATATAATGAAACATCTTGTGTTCCACGACTAACTTTAATCAAGGGAATTCATACAAGAAAAGGATCCCGCAAGATATGCGTAGTAATGAGGATCTTTCCTACAAGGAAAAGCCTTCTATGCCAAGGAATGAATGTCAACTCTATCTACTATAAAAACCTCAAAACCCTCACAAACCAAGGTATGCATAATTTCTTCAAGCTCTGGCATTCTAGAATTGTGAAAGTTCTCTAACTTGACATTCGAAGGGTATTTGGTTGGTACCACACCAGTACTCTCCTAAGGTCTTCTTTTCCTGTGTTGTGCAAGTGTTATCTCGAGCACGTAATGACTGTGTGACTTACTAGCGATTTTCGACATTATCAAAAGCTTTTAAAATCTTAAATATAAAACCTAACCCTTTTTTGGTATTATTTCATGTATAAAGTATTAAAATTGCCCCTCATATCATATTTAGCTCATTAAATCAAAGAATTTTATGCGTGTATATTTTGGCTTGACCCCTTGAAAAAATTACTAGTCTCCATCATGAAAATTGTTAAACATGCATGAAAATGAATGATAAGTTTATCATGTGATGACATGTATCAATATTTAGAGTTGCATTTTCACATAAAACCTGACATTATAACCATTAAACATCAGTTTGAATAAATGGTAATTACGTTTCTAATATGATGACACAAACATACTTAGACTTGCGTTTTCACATAAAACAATACTACGTAGATATCAAGTGTTGTATTCAAAAACTCAAAAAGATTATGTGATTTCAAGGAAACCACGGGAAAGTTTTGTGTATTTTTCCATATAATTTACATTCATTTGATTTTCCTCCCTGTGAAGGTTTTGCTATTGATGAACAGGTGAAGTCACCCACGTTTAAATTTGATATTGAAGACCCAATCACATATATACTTTCTGTGGTGTTCAATTTATTAGGCAAGGAGGTCATTTCTTACGTTAAAAAGTCTATGTCTCATTGAGCCACCATAATAGGAACTCAATAATCTAATAATTTCTCATAGAAGAGAAAGCTTGTGCGTAACCTTTCTAATCAGAAAAAAACAAAAACAACAGGATGCCGTTGGTATTCGAAATACAACAAGAGTCTTTCAATGCCTACTTTTGGGTCAAATAAAATTCACGGACATAGGAAGAAGTGGTGTAAAAAAAGATTTTTTCCTTTGATCATGTTTTGATTGTTAATCTGATATATATCAATTGTCTGTTAAACCCGCAATTTCTATGAAACTATGATACATCCAAATTCAAGAGACCCAATGGTTTTATATATAACTCTAAGAGAGATGCTACGTCTACAATAATTTTACAACATTTTTACAACAAATAATAGGTGGTTAGTTATTATTGGTTCAAATTTGAAACTAATACTAAGATTACTTTTTTGCCCTAACAATAATAACCAGTAACAACCTGCCACTTAGGATTTGTTGTAAAATTGTTGTAAAAATGTTGTAGATATAGCATTTCTCATAACTCTAAATAGGAAAAGCTTTCAAAAAAAAAAAAAAACTTTAATAGGAAAAGAGTATATTGATGTGTATTTNGTAGGCAGCAGGACAAAGAAGACAGTTTGCAACTTCCATCTAGGCGATCTGCCTCATCTATATCTATCTATATATTACTAAAATCTAAAGCATGGCATTTATTACTACTAAGCGCTGCCTGTTTGTGCTACCTTCATCGCTTACGTCATTCGCCACATAATTATTTTTATTATTCATTCCTTTTTTTTTTTTTTTAACAAATATATATTATATATATATATATAGATAATTAACTTTACATATTTATCTTTGTCGGTTTAACATTTATATATATTTCTTTTTTTATTTCCAATTTTTCTATAATTTTTTTTAACATTCACTTAATTTTTGAATATTTACACTTTCTTCAACATTTTTCTTCCCTTACTTTTTCAATCCCCACTACCTCTACTTTAATATTGCTATTCATCCTTTCCCTTCATCTTCCTTTATGTCTCTTCTTATCCTTTCCTCTTACTATAACTTTGTCACTCTTTCCATTCTTTGCATAGTTTTCTCTCACAAAAAATTTCTCTCTCTCTCTCTCTCAATGTTTTGGGTGATTTTTTATTTTTATTTTTATTGTATATTCCGCTTTAAGTTGATAAATTTTTTGTATTTAAGAACTCTAATTTATGTTGATACAATTTAGTTTTGTGTTTTAAGTTATTATTATTATTATTATTTTGCTCTTTGATTGTTTAAATTTTATCCAATTACATTATAAAAAATAACGATAGTAGATAAAAATAAAATAGTATTCCATTACATAGCATAATTTAGATAATTAGTATTTATTGTTATATCTTTTAATTTTTCTTAATTTTTTCTTCTCTCCTATTTTACTCAATATTGAAATTCAACCACATCCTCCTTATCATTAACTTTTTTTTATATTTTCTCTCTTTTTTTGTTTTAAAAATAAAAAATGAAATATTTTACTTAAATTCAAATAAAAGAAAATTGTGCTCATGCAAATTGTAATTTTTTTTAACATTTACACTTTCTCCAACATTTCTCATTCTCTTTACCTTTTCATCTCCCAAAACATTCTACCTTGATATCACTCTTCCTCTTTCTTTTTATCTTTCCTTTATTTGTTTTTTTATTGTCATCCTCTTGGTATAAATTTGTCATTCACTCTTCCATTTCTTTACATAATTTTCTCTCACAAAAAAGTGGTTATTTCCCACTCTTTCTCCTTCAATTTTTTGGTAAATTTTTATTTATTTTTCTTGCATCTCTATTTTAGCTTGATAAAGTTTTGTATTTTTTAGAATTCTATTTTGGTTGATGGGATTTAGTTTTGTGTCTTTGATTATTAAATATTATCATATTCCATTATAATAATTAAAAATAGTATATAAGAATGTACTATTATTATATTATAGAATTATTTGTATAAGTTTAGTGTTTATTGTTATGTATTTTTTTTTTCTCATTTCATTTATTTAAACATTTAATTCAGCCACATCCCTCATATTATCATTAAATTATTTATATTTTCACTTCATTTTTATTTTAAAAAATTTTTAAAATATATATTTTGCCTAAATTAAATAAATAAAATTTGTCCACATTAAGTAGAGTAATACTAGGAAAACACTCATTCTCACACCCAATGCATCAAAGGAAGAATGAAATACAAAAAAAAAAAAAAGTTAGAAACACTAAATTAAAAAATTAAAAAAAAATAATAATGCATATTTAAAGTCATAGAATCATCATCAAATTTTGGAAAACGATAAGTTGCCAATTGAGAGAGGAGAGAGAGAGAGAGAGAGAGAGATATGATATAGAAAAAAAACCAATACAAAGTAATAAAGAGTAGATAAATAAAATAAAATAAAAAACCAAGCATCATAGTAATCATTGATTGGATAACAAGAAGTTCTAAGGAGAAGTAAAAATAAAATAGAGATTACCATGTGGAGAACGTTAAAAACTTTACAGTGCAGTAACGTAAACCGTTAAATTCACTAAAAAAATTAAATCAACAATCAACAATTAAATACAATCATAGTACTAAATTTAAATTTAAAACTAATCAAACTCTAACTATGGAAACCATATTAATCATAACTAAAAAGAGATGTTCTCTAATAGTAGTAGAAATTACATAAGAAAAGTTAGAAAATTTAAAATTTAAAAATTCATTTTTTGATATTTCATTTAACCTTATTTATAATATATATATATATATATATATTTTTTGATAAGTAATGAAAATTTTATTAAAACACGAAAAATAGCCAACCCGAGTACATTGGGAATGTACTATGGGGGCTTAAATCAATAACCAAGATTACAATGATCAAGTAACATAGGAAGGGAAGAACAAGAAAAATGACAAAAGACCACACTCCAATCGAGGAGAGTATGTAAAAAAAAAGACTTAATCTCTAGCATAGAGCGTTCACTCCCTTCAAAGCTTCTAGCATTCCTTTCGCGCCAAATACACCATACCACACAGTGAGGCACAATTCTCCACAGCTTTATATTTCTATGTCGACCAAACTTACCCTGCCAAGACTCAAACAACTCAATAACCTTCTGAGGCATAACCCAATGGATTCCAAACAAAGAAAACACCAACGACCACAACTCACAAGCAATGGGGCAATGAAGAAGAAGATGATCCACTGACTCCCCAGAATTTTTACACATATAGCACCAATCAAGAACTATCACGTGTCGTTTGCGAAGGTTATCTGTTGTTAAAATCTTACCTAAGGAAGCAGACCATGAAAAGAAAGCTACCCTTGGAGGAACCTTCAATTTCCAAATCATCTTCCAAGGGAAGGATAAGATGATTGGAGGGTAAAATGAAAGATACAATCCTCTAACCTCAAAACCTTTACTCCTTGCTGGCTTCCAACACACCCGATCTGGACCCAATCCCCGTATATTCGAAGAGTAGACCAAATCCATAAACAAATCAAAGGATTCTTGTTCCCAATCTTGTGGAGGACGACGAAATTTAGCATCCCAATGAATCCTCCCACCAAACCAACACATAACCTCCGCTACTGAAGAATCCTTAGTTCTACTAATACAATAAAGCTCTGGAAAAGCCTCTTGCAAAGTACGATCTCCACACCACACATGCTTCCAAAACTTCACTCTAGTACCATCTCCCACATCATACAAAAGTAGTTTAGAAAAACTCATCCAACCACTCCTAATATGTCTCCACAAACTAACACCATAAGCACTGGTCACCTTTTTCGTGCACCAACCACCCCAATTATTCCCATATTTCACCTCAATAACCCTCCTCCATAGAGCATCAGTCTCCATACCATACCTCCATAACCATTTTCCTAATAAGGCAGAATTAAAACTCCTCAATCGTCTAATACCCAATCCTCCAGCCTGCAGCGGCTTACAAACCTGAACCCAACTGACTAAGTGAAATTTAGATTCACCGTTAATACCACTCCACAGAAAATCTCGTTGTAATTTCTCCATACGATCTGCCACCTTCCCTGGTAAAGGCAAAAGAGAAAGGAAGTATGTAGGTAAGGAGGAAAGAGTACTTTTAATAAGAGTTACCTTACCCCCTTTAGATAGATACAACCTCTTCCACCCTGCTAATCTCCTTTCCATCTTCTCCAAAATAGGATTCCAAATTGACAACTCCTTAAATTTAGCTCCTAATGGTAGCCCCAAATATCTCAATGGAAGAGAGGATTGCCTACAACCCAACATCCCCACTAGCACATCCATATTGTGCACCACCCCTATAGGAACCAACTCAGATTTCCACAAATTAATCCTTAAACCTAAGACCTCCTCAAATCTAGCCAAGATTGCTCTCAAACTAGCTATTTGCATAGGATCAGCATCACAAAAAATAAGCGTGTCATCAGCAAATAAAAGATGAGACACCATCACCGAGTTACCAGCCATATTACCTACAGAGAAGCCTGAGAACTGACTAGTAGTAACAACCACATCCAACATACGACTCAAACCTTCCATAACAATATCAAATAGCAACGGAGACAAAGGGTCCCCTTGCCGAATCCCCCTAGAACTACCAAAAAAATCAGAAGGGCTACCACTGATCAAAATGGAGAATTTAACAGTAAAGATGCAACACATTATCCATTTTCTCCATTTGTCTGAAAACTCACAACGCTGAAGCATATACATTAAAAAACCCCAACTTACATGGTCATATGCCTTCTCCACATCCAACTTACACAGCACTCCTGGAACACCTGACTTCAATCTACTATCAATACATTCTGAAGCAATTAAAAAAGAGTCCAAAATTTGTCTACCTTTCACAAAAGCATTCTGCGAATTTGAAATAAGCCCATGTGCCACCCTTCTAAGACGATTAGCCAACACCTTAGAAATAATCTTATAGATCCCACCAACTAAGCTAATAAGCCGAAAATCCTTGATCTCCACAGCATTCGCCTTTTTGGGAATAAGAGCAAGAAAAGAAGCATTAAGGCTCTTCTCTAACACAGCCTGCGTATGAAAATTTTGAAACACTGCCATAATTTCAGCCTTCAAGATACACCAGTAAGACTGAAAGAACGCCATAGAAAAGTCATCCGGGCCTAGAGCCTTATCACCCTTAAAATCACTAATCACCCCAAACACCTCTTCCTCATCAAATGACCTATCTAGCCAAAGTGCATCTTCCTCCGAGATACAAGAGAACTCCACATCATCCAATAAAGGTCTATGAGCCACCGTTTCAGCATATAGTTGCCTATAAAAATAAGAAATACAACCTGCTATAGCCTCCGGATCTGAAAACATTTCTCCATCTACCATAAGTCTATCAATGGAATTAAATCTTCTATGAGAATTAGCTATACGATGAAAGAATCTGGTATTCCTGTCTCCTTCTCTAATACAAAGGACTCTAGACTTCTGCCTCCAAGAGATTTCCTCCATCAAAGTAACTTTTTCTAATTCACCTCGAACTCTCTCCAACTCGAGCCTTTCCTCCTCTAATAAAGCTCGACTATCCTCAATCATCTCTAGATCACTAAGCTCTTGCCACAGTTTTTTTACCCGATCTTCAACATTTCCAAAAACCTCCACATTCCAATTCTTCAAATCATTTTTCAAGAGCTTCAATTTATTGGCCAACACAAAACTCGGAGCTCCTAGGACATCATAAGATTCCCACCAAGATCGCACCCTCTCCACAAAACCCTCATCTTTAAGCCACATATTCTCAAATCTAAACAGCCTCCTACCTCTTTGAAAGGCACCACCCTCAAGAACAATCGGGAAGTGATCAGATAACAGCCTAGGCAATCGTTGTTGAGAGACAGACGGAAACTTATCCTCCTAATCTGCAGAAAACAAAAATCTGTCCAACCTAGCCTTCGAAGCAACTTCACGAGTATTAGACCAAGTGAAAGGTCCCCCTTGAAGCGGAATATCAATGAGGCCATTCTCAGAAATAAAATTGGAAAACTCCCGCATAGCAGCAGTAAAAGATGTAGAACCAGAACGCTCAGAAGGAAACCTTACTACATTAAAGTCACCACCCACACACCATGGAACATTCCACCAACTATTCAAACCAAATAATTCCTCCCATAAGAACCTTCTGTCTCTCACAGAATTAAGACCATAAACTCCAGTAAACGCCCAGACAAACTGATCTGACACACTAGTAAATCTACAAGAAACCGAAAATCGCCCCACAGCTTCCTCCACTTTATTTACAACCCGTATATCCCACATCAGTAACACCCCTCCAGAAGCTCCACAAGAGCCTAAATAAGACCAATCAACATGTTGACCCCTCCACAAACTGCGAATCACAGCTCTAGTTATCAACTCCATTTTAGTTTCGTGAAGACAAATAACATCTGGCCCCCATCTCCTTATCATATTACGAAGCCGAAGCCTCTTATCCCTCTCATTCAGCCCTCTAACATTCCAAGAAATAATCTTCAAATTCATTGATGAACCACCACAGCCCGCTCTATACTTACTTTCCTTGGTTTCATTGAACCAACCTCGACATTCATAAAGCTCAATAAATTTTTAAATTCCCACTGACCTTTTTGCCCCGACTTGCCATGCTTCATTTGATCATCTACTGCCTTAATCTTTTTATTCTTTTCCTTGGCCTCTATAGCCAGCAACAATCCCGTAATCTGCTCCTCAAAACCTTCCAAGGAAGTGCCCACTGATTTTTTAAAAGCCTTAATCCGATTTGTTACCCATTGTGATAAATTATTACCATCAACCGACTCCTTACACCCAACCCCAAGCTCAAAACTACACTCCAACTCCAAAGGAACTTCTGTGGCCAAAGGTACCACAACTAAAGGCTTGCCACTACACTCTCAAGTCATCGACCTCTCATCAAAATCCCACATCTCCTCCTCTGCCTCATTAACAACGAACAAAGAATCAACTAACCCATCACAATCCTCTGCCCAGCTAACCATCTGACCGTTATTGATAATAGAATCATTACCTGATATAGTCTCGATATCATTGATAGAGCAGTCCGACACACTCTTTGGAGATCGATATAGAGATAACGGAATCACTAATTGTCGACCATCCCGCAATTGTAGCATTCACTCTTTGGAATTACCCCATGATTTATCCAAATCACTGACCAATTCCCTAATGGTGGGAGAAGAATTAAAAACCACCTTACAATCAAAGGCCTCATGCACCATCGCCCTTACCTCCAGACCCAATAATTCCTCATCCTCATCCTTCGTCACTGCCGGCAACTTCTCCACCATTTTTTCTATCGGGTCCCCTGAATAACACTCTGCTGGCTCCAACAACTGGCATATCGAAGCTAAAGATGATGGACCCAGCTCGCATGCAGCCTGGACCACTTCCGCTGTCGATATCGGCACGGTGGGGGACTGGGTAAGGCAGCTCGGGCTCACCTGGTCGCTAGACCCACTCCCACCGGAAACTGCCGGTACCGATAAGGAAGAAATAGAGCCCGAGATGACCATCGGATCCATCGCCGTCCTCTTTGGTATTCGAGAATCAACCACCGAGCTCGCGGGAAGCACCTTAGCACTTGCGCCATTCGTTATTGAGCATGGACCTGAGATTTTTGATTCTAGCTTACCATCCTCGGCACTTAGATTCGTTATACCTGGGCTGGGTTTATTTTGGGAATGCTTGGAACAAGCCCCTGCCTCAAACGTAAAAGGGCTATTAAATAGTGGGCCTGAATAACTCTGACCATTACCCAGCCAAGGTGCATGGGCTTCAGATGGCCCATTGTCCATTCCATTACTAACAACCTGAGCAGAATTTTCCTCACGTGCCACCCACTTCACAGCTTGCTTATCACCCCTATAACGTTGCCAAGACACCCGCCTCTTACCAAATTCATTTACTTCCACAATCAAACCTTTCCCTAACCATCTAGACCTCCTAATTTGACGCTCCCTACCAGAATCAACATCTTTCAAATTCAAATTATTCAATCTGAATTTATTTTGTTCCGGGATTTTCTCCTTAAACTTAGCCTCTCCATTAATACCACGGTGACTCCCCTCCACACTACCCATGGCAATCGGCATAGCCATATCAGTCAGAACTTCAAACGCCACCACCGGAATCCCAACTTTGTCTCTCGGAGGCTGCGTTGTGTTCTCCACTGCTTGACTCTTCTCTGTCTCTCTAGTGGAAGGCTGGTGCAAATGCGGCCTTGCTTGTATAGACGCTTTTACCGTTTCAACAAAGGACCGAGAAGGGTGAATCATAGAACCCAACTTAGACTTGTACAGTAAAGCTTTTGGACTACCCAATGCATAATGAGAAGGTTCCAATGTTCTCCTCAATTCAATTCCAAAGGCCCTCCAACCTTGTTGTGCCTTTCCTGCAGGAATAATGATCGATCTTCTCATCCCGCCAACTTTTAACCCGATTACTAACAAATATTGCCCAAACGAGTTTGAACCCCGTTGCACTGTGTATGCGGTATCTCCTTCCCTGAATGTAAAGAAGTGTTTGGGGTTGACCCCAATCACCATGTGTTCCAAGCTCTGCATTAACCAACGTGCTGCATTCCTCCCCATAAAAACTGATTGCATGAAATACTTCCCCCGTTCAAAAATCTTAAGGGAGAAAAAATTCCCCCCTTCCTCCACCACCAATTGAAACAACTTCGATTCAATAAAAAAACTGCGAAATCCACCCATATCGATCCAAAACAGCAGTAAAATATAACCAAGAACAATATTTCTGACTAATTTGAGGTAGCCGGGCCTCTTGTTAAGACTAAACTGCGTTCCATCTCTCCATTTACTTAGTTGAATTTTCTATTTAGGAATTTATAAAATAGAAATTGAATAGAACAAAATCTAATGAACAATGCTACCTCTCATTTATCGTCTTTGTTATGCAAATCATCAGTTAGTAAATATATAATAATAATAATAAGCGTTACAAATGAGATCACTAAAAAAATATATATAAAATTAATTAGCCACTATCATTATGAAGTAGTAGTTTATAATTTTATGCATCCAAAAAAGTGGAATATTTAGAGTTTTCTTAAAGGTATGCGTAAAGATTCACTATATATATATATATATATATCTATGTGTGTGTGTACAAAGGTAAAAAAAAGGTATATTTAAGGTTTTTATTAACTTAAAAACTAATGAAAAACCAATGGTTAATAACTAAAATTATAGTATTAATAAAATATTTAATGAGACCATCCTAAAATAATTATCACGCGTAACGCGCGGTTATGTGACTAGTTTTATTTAAAATATAAGAAGGTACACCTCTTGCATAATTCTCGAACAAAGTTGTAAGCAAAGAAAAATATTAGTTCTTTACCCATAGATATAAGAAACAGAATCGTGAAAATTAAGGCCAATTACATTTTTTTTACTTGTATGGTGAGCTTGTTTTGCCAACATGTGGTTTCACAAGTGACACTTTACCCAATTCAGACCCGCCCCATTAGCATATTTAAAATTATGTCAATAAATATAACAGTCCAACCAAAAATTTAAAACACAAACACACAAGTAGGTAAAGTGCCTTCTTTTAAACCACGTGTAGATAAAGAGGCACTTTTCTAAATCATACGTGGGTGAACTGTCACATTTTTTCAAAGTCTGTTCTGCATGTGCAAGTTCTGACAGCAAATTGACCTAGATCTCAAGTTGAATATATATATATATATATATATTTAATCACAAGTTGTTCAACTAAACTCAGCGCATACTGCTGCCCAAAATATAATTAACCCTAAAAAAAATGTAAGTTACAGTTCTAAATAAAGTGAAGTTTTAATTTCATAAAACAAAAACTCAGGAAAGCATACTCTTATAAAATACAAAAAAGATCAGTACATACTTTCATCATCGACATGTCAATGCAAACACCTCCATTTGGAGACAAGGTGTGACCTTCAAGTGATGTAGCTCCACCATATGGTACAATTGGGACCTGCTTTTGAATGAAAAGTAAACAACTTTGGTACTTTCTTGAAAAGGTTAATATTATTTTTCATGAACTAGCAAGAGAACAATCTATATCATCAACTGTGGATCTATTTATTAGTAAATTTCCTATTTTTACAGTACGCGAGAGAAATTCTAGCCACTATATTTTTAGTTCCACATTCCCGAAACTTTACTGGCTATTAAGCTCTATCCTTCTTTTATTGGTATGTTACACATGCACCATATGGGATCTTGAACTCAGGACCTCGCCTAGGAAGTACAGACACTTCATTTAGAGTGTCATACCCGTGTCGTACCTGTGTCATACCCGTGTCGTACCTGTGTCATACCGGTGTCATACCAGCAATTTCATGTTATAATTTTTTTAGAAATTGCTCATGTCGCTGTGTCGTACCTGTGTATGTGTCCGTGCATCCTAGGACTTCTCCCTCAACCTTGCACTCACAAGGAGAGGAAGTGCCATTTGAGCTAAAGCATGTTGGCCCATTGAGCTCTATCCTCAAAAGAAATGCATGCAAGGCATCATTATCAATTTAAAGATGAGGAAAAATTCAGACCTTATGCGTGTCACATGATTTAACTATCTTGGAAACTTCATCCTCCGACCTGCAATTTATAAATTAGGCCACGCTGTGAGAAAGCTACAAAATTATAATACTTAGTTCAAACAATCTCAAGAAATTACTGCACTTAAAAAACAAATAGCACTTTTTTGACAATGTTTCCCAGTGTCACATATACATAGTATGCAAACACCTCTGACATATTTTCTAGTCATATTAAAATATCTCACACTGGAAACTCATAAAATTTAAGCAAAAGTTCACACACATGGTATAAGTAGGGGCATGATTAACTTTCATGTGATCGAACTTCTATTCCTTAATCCTTATTACACAAGCACCATCATACCATGGCTTTCACTATCCAACCAATATTTCATTGCCATACAAGCACGTCAAACCCGAATTGCATGACCACAAAAATTGCCACATCTTGCTGTTAAAATTGCAAAAAAGAACATCAGAAGAAGAATCAAGACTGTTCACGGGACAAAAAGTTGACTTATTGGGATCAAACAAATCACCGACAACAAATCATGGGACCCATACAACACCTAGGCACAAATTTTAGGAACCATTTATTTATTTGAGAATTCAAATCCAAAACTGAATTAACGTTCCAGATCCATCCCTCTAAGTCTCTGAGGAGCGACAGTCACCCGCGGCGCAAGTTAGTGTTGCCCGCAAGCCCTACCCTCCCTAGCCATGCAATTCTCAGATCCATCTCCTTTTTAGCCTGCGTTTGGATAGGAAGTTTTGCTACTCAAAGTAGAGTTGTGTTTTATCTTTTTTTTTTTTTTTTTTTTTGCTGCACTTTGTTGACTTTTGGAGGACAAAATTTACTGTGCATGAACAGTATGTGCACTGTTTATGTACTATTCACGCAATATTTAATATTAAAAATGGGTCCTACAACACTATTCACATATTTAAAAATTATTTTGCTACAGTGTTTTCAGCAACAATCAGTTTTTATCAACTTTCAGCAACAATAAGTGCTATCCAAATGGACTCCTATTCTCTTCTATTCTTCTAGAGGAGATTCTCAAAAATATAATACTAATAAATATTAAATAATACAAAATCTGTTCCTCAAAAAAAAAAAAAATACAAAATCTAGAGGAAAATAAAAAGCTAATAATTAGAGATTTTAATATTTATAATTCAAAATTATATATAACCAACATTAGCTTTAGAGCATCTCCATTGGCTTGGGCATCCGAGTCTAGTAGCCAAAATTTGGAGAATATGGTGTACTGTAGATGCTCCAACAACTTCGGCAAATAGGATTTTTTTTTTGCTAATGAACAGTAGCCCATCAAGTTTGATGGGCTACTGTTCATTATTCAAATATATATTTTCTATTATAATAATGATGTGTTGTATAAAAAAATGTTAGAAGATGTGTAGTTGTTAAAAAAAGAATAAATAATGAATGAAAAAATAATATTTAAATGAGATAGAGAATATGATAGAGAATTTGTTGGAAGTGTATTTGAAAAAGTGAGTAGGCAAAAACTAAATGTCACTGTTCATTAGCCAAACAGTACAAAAATTTGGCTAATCTGCTGGAGATGCTCTTATAACTTTTTTTCGACTTGCGCTACAGTGATAAATTTTGGTTCAAATAATAGCCTAACAGTAATAATATTTTTTATAATGTTCTATACTTGTGGTTCGAATTTCACATCCTCTCTCCTCCCACTGTTTAATAATAAATAGTAAAAAGGTTTGTACGTATCAACTTATTAATTATATATTAGACAACCTCAAGTAAATATTATTTCATTAGATAATAGATAATAACTAATTTGATTATATATTCTCAACTTTCAAAACTTGAAATTTACACCATTGAATATTATAAATAATATCAATGTGCCCTTCTGTCACGGCCCATCACATTTTTGTCATTAACCCGCTTAAAAATGTCATTTTTCTTTTCTTTCTATCCAAAATAACGTCATTTTTGTTTGGGTTAATGGCATGATCCTAATGGATGTTAATAGAAAAGACAAATTAATATTATTATAATACTAGAAGATGTAAATTGTAAGTTTTTATAGGTAAATAATTGATTTAGTAAATAGAAAATATGTGTTAAAAATTAGATTTAACTATAAAAATATATTGTATTTATTTTAGAGTAAAACTTAATTATAATTCTTTAGTTAATGTAACTTCTTTTTAGACTCTAATTAATTTAATTTTGTTTTCTTGGTTCTTTAATTAAATTCAATTATGTGATTGTATTTACCAACAAACCACATGATTAAATTTAATTGTATTTATAGAAACGCGTTAAATTGATTAATATAAGCACATGATTGAATTTAATTTGAGAATCCATACAAAACTTAGGCTCCGCTTGGGAGGAGAGAATGGAATGGAATGGAATAAAAAAAAACAATTTTAGAATATTCTTTCCTTCTCTTGTTTGAGAGTTTTAATGGAGGAAATTGAAAGTTTATTCCCTTGTTTGGAAGTTTAAGTGAGAGTGAATGAAATGGGTAGGAGGGAACACTCATTCCTCTCTATTTCCTTAAAACCTCAAATTTTCATTCCCCCAAAATTGGGAGGAATAGGAAGGAATGAAATTAGATTTAATGATTTCTTTACAAAAACTCCTAATATACCCCTATATATTCAACCATTTATTTTAAAATAGAGGTCTAATAGTAATATTGTCATAAAATGATTCTATTTCATTTACTCCATGTTACTCTCAAACAAGATTACTTACATTCCATTCATTTTCATTCCTTTCTATTTCTTTATTTTAAAACATCCAATCAAGGTTACTTAATTCCATTCCATTCCATTCTTTTCCATTCCTTTCCTTACTTAAATACATTCAATTTCATTCCTTTCCATTCTCCTATGACCATCTCATTTCATTCCATTCCATTCCCTTATGAACTCCAATAGCAGAGTCTTAGAGAACACTACCTTTTCTTATCAATAGCTAAAAAGAAAAGAAACAAAAATGTTTTCTAATTTTAACATTTACTTAGTAAAAAATTTTCTATGACCACAATTTTGTGTCAAAACTTTAATGTAATAGACTATGAGTAACTATCAATTACTTTTATATTAATCCATTACTTTTTTTTTAATTACTCATAATTAACCAAATCAAAGATGTGAAAAATTATTGTATAGTTTGAAGATACACTCCCCCTTCTCACATGGGTGGAAGTGATTCCCACCGCTTTGAAAAGGAGGAATATAATCCCAGACTATTTAATAATAACTCATATATGTAATAAAAGTTGTGGCTATTCTCCGTTTAGCAAACGATTAGGATGATGTTATGTTGTGATGCAATTACATTGAAAATTACCAAAAACTCACCCAAGAAATTCGAATCAAGAGGGGCATTGTCACAATTTCAAAACCAGAGAACCAATATAAAAGCCGGTAGGCTCACCTCTCTCAACTTTAGCTGCAAAAAACACCTAGAAGTGACACACCAACAAAAAAAAAAAAAAAAAAAAGTGCAACAGCAAACCCACTTCCCTCACCGGAATCTTAAGAGCTCCGGTGACCACTTTTCCACTTTCCGGCCACCCAAATATATTACTCTCTTCCTCTCCATCTCACTAGCTCAATCTTTCTGACCCCCCCCCATATTTCAAAGCCAAAAACCTTGACCTTTTGCTTTGTTTTCTTTGCTTTCTAAAGCTTTAAACTAAACTCTCTCACTCTCTACTCCCAGCTCCACAAAGTGAAACACAAGTGGCTTGGACAAGTAAGGCGAGCTGGGGAAGACAGGAGCCTCAGGTGTGATGGATTTTGTATATGTCCGTTGGAGACTCCGGCGAGGTTGCTTTGGAGCACCAGTTTTTTCCGTCACAAGCTTATGATCTTCTAATCCTATATCATACATAATATATATTCAAAAAAACAAAACCAAAACCAAATTCTACAACATCCTACTCAAATCCATCATCACCCAAAAAAAAAACCAAACTTTGTAAGTACGTAGATATACCTTCCTACGTACTAAGCTCTTTTCTTCTTAATTTCTCTCTTTTTTGTGTGTGCGCCCGTGTCTAGTCGGAAAAACACACGTGTCAACACAGGATTGGATGATGGAATCCGGCCGCCTTTTCTTCGACCCTTCCGCCTGCCGTGGCAGCAACATGTTGTTCCTCGGGAACGGTGATAACGTTTTTCGAGGTATCCTTTCTTTAAAAAATTCAATAATTATTATTACACATGTTTGTTTGTTTGTTTTAAACTTTCTGTTTGGTTAGTAAGAAAGCTAAGGGAAGTACGAGGAAGTGAATTTTAGACCGTAAAAGTAGATTAGGACATGTTTTGTGTATTTTTCCTTGGATTCTAAATCATAGTGTTCTTTCTGGTCCCGGAAAATGAAAAAAAAAAAAAAAAGTCAAAATTCGTGATATTTCTATCTGTGATTCTCATAATAAAACAAATACTAATTATAAAGTTTGTTAGTTCAAATATCTTTAAAGCCAAAAGAAACCTCTTCATTCAAAATTCAAGATGTAAAGAACAATCAAACAGTTAAATTAGACCTAAAATTCTTATTTGTTTCCTATACTAGTTATGTTTTTTTTTTTTTTTTTTTTGATGATACTAATAATTAGGTTTTTATTTATTTATTTTGGGTTTGTGTTGGAAGGAGGAAGAGCAATAATGAGCATGGAGGAAAGCTCAAAGAGGCGATCCTTTTTCAGCTCACCGGATGAACTGTTCGACGAGGAATATTACGACGAGCAGTTGCCGGAGAAGAAGCGCCGCCTCAGCCCTGAGCAGGTTAGTGGATAGAAATCTTAGCTGACACACCATCAGTCCCAATATGCTTGAGATCTTATTATACGTATCTACTTTCTTCCAAGACCTTAATATTCCTTTATGATATGNAAAAAAAAAAAAAAAAAAAAAAAAAAAAAAAGAGGGTGTAATTTGTAATTTAGTATTTTTTTTTTATAAACAAATCAACAATTTCAACCAAATCTTCATATTCTTCTTTCACTACTATTTTCATGTTTTCAACGTGGTTAATGCTAAAAATAATACATTTGAAATAAGTCGGTTTAATTAAAAATCTAGCTCATCTTCTAATTACCAAACACAATTTGTTGCCTTATCCCTTTCTTCCGTACATGGTTTACACTCCATATTTTCTAAACTTCCTCAAATCATCTTTTAATTTCATTTTATTTTTAATTTTTAAAATATCAATAATGTGGCTCACACTTAACAAATTCAGTAATTTGCAGTTAGAGCTATCTCTATCCTTGCTGAGCCCTTTCTAGCATTTTATGAATCCTATAGTCCGAGAGTCCGTGCAAAGATAGATATACAAGTTGTCTCAATTGCTTCAATCTCCTCTAATGTTAATGTGAATTTCTTCCACACCTTTTGAAATTTTTAATTCATCTTGAATGCTTTAGGTGTTCCATACCTCAAAATCTATAGCTCGAGCCATAGTGGAGACAAACTTGTGCGATACAGGACTAGTACCCCTACTTAACTCTAGGGCAAAGGAGGCAGCTAGGTTTCAAAATAGAGTTCTATTTTTACTAAATAAGGATGCATAATATTAAGAAAAGTTCAAAACAAGACTCCTCCAAATTATCCAATACAACAAACCCCCGAACAGGATACAAGAGGAGATGAAAATAAAATAAGATCCCACAATTGAGATAGTTCAAGACTGGCCAAGTTATCAGCACTCTTGTTTGTTTCTCTGAAGGCATAAAGGATTTGTGAATTAGGGATTCTTTGCAAGAGTGACCTACAGTCATCCACTAAAAGCATCAATTTTGTGTGGATTTTGACAGGAACATTTAGAAACGAAACCACCAACAGAGCATCAAATTCCACAATTACTTGAGTAAAACCCAAAAATGAAACTAGCTCAACCACCAAACTAGATGCACTTCCTATTTTTTGAGAAAAACCACTAATCCGGGTACCATTTGAAACCCTAACTAACTCTAGAAAATTGAGTGAGGGCCAATTTTTGTTTAGCTTAATCCACCATTGAGGTGAAGGATGCCATTTAACAGTGGTAGAACATTAGAAACTAAATTATAGGAAGACAAAGGAAAATCTAAAACTGCATGAAATTCACAAGCTTTCAAAAGCAAGTATCAATAAATAAGGCCAAATTCCTTGGAGGTAGAACTTTTTGTTTTTGCTTTTGTTTTTTTTGTTTTTGGTAGAACACTAGAAACCAAATTATAGGAAGGCAAAGAAAAACCTAAAACCGCATGAAATTCACTAGCTTTCAAAAGCAAGTATCAATAAATAAGGCCAAATTCCTTGGAGGTAGAACTTTTTGTTTTTGTTTGTTTGTTTGTTTGTTTGTTTGTTTGGAGAAACTTAGAGGTAGAACTATGTTGGCTGAAATAATTATCAAAACAACCTAAAATAATCTGTAAAATAATGAGAATACCTTTAAAATCTCAAGAATGATGTCCATGAAACCTCTAAAATGGCTGAAATTAGGGGTGTCAATGTTCGATCCAACCCGCAAACACAACACGAACCCGACACGAGTTTTTTCGGGTTAGGGTTGGGCCTTAATGGGTTTGGGTCATAAACGGGTCGACCTGAAAGCGACACGATAAGAAATGTGTCATAAGCGGGTCAACCCGCATAACCCACAGTAGACAAGTTTGACACGCCAATTTATCTGTGTCAACTTGAAATGACCCACTTAACACAACCCGTTTAACTTATATAACAAATAAATATTTATTTTATTTTAGATTTGTCAAATACCTTTTATACCCAACGTATATTTTAAATTTAAAAAGAAAAGTAAGTAATTACAAAAATTTACAAAGGATATAATTGGAAATTAAAACTTTACATACCCTAGAACTACTAATACTTTTTTTTTTTTTTTTTGGCATAGAAGTTGCACAAATGAAATTGGATGAGCTTGTGGAAGATGTTATGAATTTGGACATCAACAAAGAATCTATGGATGATAATCGTGGTTATAGTCAGGATTAGTCTACTGTTTGCTCAAATTCTTTCAATATTGATACTTAGCATTTGGCAAGTTCCAAGGATATTAGATTTTTGTTGAATTATGTTATTTTATTTTTGTTAAACTTTGTTATTTTGAATTTGGGTTGAAGTGTATGCACTTCTTTTGGAGTGTAAAGAACTTATTTCTAGATGAATGTTATATTTTTTGTTGAACTATATTATTTTGAATGTGGGTTGAAGACTTGAAGTGTATGCAACTGCTTTTTGGGATGTAAAAAAAAATTATTTTTAGATGAATGTTATATTTAATATTATGCAGATTGAAATGAGTTGTGTTACATTCGTGTCAACCCAATACGACTCGTTTATTAAGCATGTTAAATGGGTTGGGTCAAGTCAAGCTGCCTTATTAACAGGTCAAGTTAGGGTTGAAGGATCATGACACGATTATTAAATGAGTCGGGTTACGGTTGAGCCATTTAGTTGAATACCCCTACCCCGACACGACAATCCGACATGCTAACCCAAATTGACACCCCTAGCTAAAATATCATTAAACCTCTAAAATCTTTAAAATGACTAAAATATTCTCCAAATCTCCAAAAATGATCAAAATACTACCAAATAATGAAAATTACCCAAAATGTCCACAAAACATTGAGAATGTTCAAAATACCCCCTTAAGACCTTGAAAACTGCCAAAATACCCACAAAACCTTTTTTTTTTTTTTTTCTTTTTTCGCTGAGAACCAAAGTAATTAATATATTAGACCATAAAACGTCATACCTTTTGGCGTCGAGGAAGGCTATAGATACCATATTCACATTTCTTAAGAATCATAACAATTCAGCCCAAAAAGTGGTAGAGAAGAGAACCTTAACCAAAATCACTACATATGACACAACATATGCGTAATATGCTTATTGCAAATGGTCCTAGTCCATCCACACACAATACATAGGAGATCACATCATCACTAAGTAAAAATTGCATAACTTCCAAAATTTTTCTTTGAACGTGATTGGTCTGCAAAAAGTTCCAAATATTTTCACGGTCTTAACTGCAGGACACAAACATTAGTAACATAATCATTTTCATGTATTTAACTGCAGCATGAGGAAGAGAGAGAAGAACAAGTAAAGTTAGATTTCAAGAATACACTAAGCAAAAGTTTGGATCAAGATCCTCTAGAATTCCCAGGTATTCTTCCAAATGGAGTTTTCTTAATCTTGACCTTTTATTATATAATAAATGGTTGAGATTATGACATGTCATTCATTTACTAACGAAATTATTAAAATAATGGTGCCATGTCAATTATCCAAAAAAAAAAAAATCATATTTTGAATTTTTATTAATAGAAAATAAAACTCAGATCTAAAACAAAGGAAGGCCAGCTTCTGCAAAGTCCACCCTCCTCCTTCGTTCTCACACCCGTACCAACACAAGAGCAAAGGTTGCCCCTAAAAATCAAGCCCAACGCAAGCCTTACATGGACTGCCTAACCATTTGTAATACCAAACAAAACTCAGTGGCAACTTATAAATTCAATCATAAACCTTACTAATCTATTTTCTTCTTATACGTGCAACATTGTGTCTATACTGTTAGGTTCTAAAGAATTAGGATTTGATGTATTTAGAACTCTAATGTGTAATGTTGGCAAACCATGATCAAAACAATATGTTTAGTCTTGTTTAGGCTTGCTCAAAATTGTGTAATTCATGTAAAGTTGGAATCGAGTGGCTGTAGATGTATTAGTACATTTCGGCCTGGCTTGATCGATCGAAGGATAGACTCGATCAATCAAAAGTTGGCTAGAATGTTTTTTCTGCAGAATTTCCAACTCAGCCTTATCTCATTAAACATTTAGGGTTTTATGTTTTTGCCCTAGGTATATAAGGCAAAACCCTAGCCACGTTTTGAGAGTTGCTCTGGTTGTATTGTTGCTCATATTTTGCGGTTTGTGTGAATCTCTTGTGAGATCCTTGAGGAGCTTTCCTTCACATAAACTTAGGGTTTTCAAGGTAGAGATAATATCAACATCTTGATGATCAACTCAGTTGCTGCTATTGGAGCTTAAAGAAACATAAGCAGGAGTGCTTGTACTTGATTGGAGAATCCAAGAAAGGAGTCCGTGGATTCGAAGCTTGCACGTGGTCGTGTCAGTAAGTTCTACTGGTGGGTAGCATTAGGAAGTTGAGCGTCGGTGCTTGTAAGTCCTTTTGTATGAACTTCAATTCTTTCATATAGTGGATTCAAGTTTACCTTGAGGATAGCTAGGTTAAATCCTCCCCAGGTTTTTTACTGGTTTGGTTTTCCTGGGTGATCATATCTTTGTGTTCTTTATATTTCCGCTGCTTTATATCTTGATATGATTATTTGATTGTGTTAACCTAGATTTGCATAATTTGACTAAGTTAATCACTTGGCTAATAAACTAGGTTAATCCAATTGTTGTGTTTTAAGGGGTCTAAAAACCTAATATATACAAAATTACAAATATTAGTTTGCTTTACGCCTTTACTCATTCAAGCCAATTTTGAAATTGTCTAGAGCTGTCTGCTGGCTGTGATAGAATGGAGGAGGTAACTGTGCACTTTGCAATCTTTTCTACGTTTTAGAAACTGGTGGTTGAGAAAGATACTGTGATAGCCATAATTAAAAGTGGTCATGGAAGAGAATTCGAGAATACCAAGTTGTCTACTTTCTGCAATGATCAAGGCACACATCAAGAGTTCTCTTCACCCAAGGCACCTCAACAAAATAGAATAGTGGAAAGGAAAAATAGGGTTGTTCAGGAGATGGCACGAGTCATGTTACACAATAAGAAGTTGCCTAAATCCTTTTGGGGGAGGCTGTTAACACTGCCTGCCACATACTCAATCGGGTGTATTTCAGACCTGATTCCAAGAAGACTCCCTATGAACTCTGGAGAGGGAAGAAGCCCGTTGTCAAATATTTTAGGGTATTTGGCAGTGACTATTTTATCCTGCATGACAGAGAGAACCTAGAAAAGTTTGATGCAAAAAGTGATAAAGGATACTTTCTAGGATACTCTTCCACTAGTAGAGCTTATAGAGTGTACAATCTAAGAACCAAAACAGTCATGGAATCTTCAAATGTTGTGATCAATGATGAAGTATGTTCAGAGGCACATTTAGAAAACACTGCTCCTGTTCAAGATAAGCCTTTAGAAGTTGATGATTCACTTCCTGCGAATTATGTAGTAAAACATAGTGAGGAAGAGCTATTGCTATTGAATGATGCAGTTTTAGTACCATCAAGTTCAGAACCATCCACTCCGGTTCATGAAACTCAACAAGCACACAGTGAGCTTAGTCCTCCTTTAGAACAGAAAGGTACCTCCACATCTCTAGTGAAAGGTACCTCCACTTCAAGATGCTGATTGGATAAATTCCATGCATGAAGAACTTCATCAATTTGTCCAGAATGATGTGTGCGAATTAGTTCCTAGACCAAAGGAAGTAAATGTAATTAGAACTAAATGGATCTTTAAGAATAACTCAGAAGAACATGGTGTGGGGGCCTTTTTTGTTATGTTGGGCTGGGCTACCCCTTTGTGAATATAGGCCCAAGTGTTCTGGGTTGCAGGAGTTGAGACCGGGCCAACTGGAACTCAACTTGGCCGGTTTGTGCGCAAACTTATGCCTCGTCTGCCAGGAGAGTGCTTGCCGCAGACTGAGCTGTGTTAGAGAAAAAAAAGCTTGCGGCAGGCAGATATAATTGATAAAACAAAATCACATATTCTGGAATGACCAGATAGTTCTTTTAATAAGAAATGACCGAACTATAACATTAAAAATCTTTTACAAATAAATGGTAAGGATAAATGGCAATAAAGATTTAATCGACAGCAAATAAATTTAGTTCGGTCCGCGATTAACCTCCGAGGAAAGGAAAACGGGATTCTTGCCGTGGAAGTTAATAGGTTTGAGGGAGGCGGACCCGAATGGAAAATTCTCAAAATAATTATAGAAGAGAACAAGAATTCGAGAGGGAGAGAAAGGAAGGGGCCTATCGGTGCATGCCACTCTCACTTGCTCCTTTTTTTTTTTTTTTTTTCTCTTTCTTTCTTTTTTTTCTAGTCCTTTCTTAGTAATTTCCACTTTGGTTATTTTTTAGTGTTATCCTCCTCTGTTTTTCTAAGCAAGTTACAGAGTATTCTCTTTTTTAAGTTGCGTTGTATTGCTCTTGTGCTTGTTGTTGTTTTTGCACATGGCAGAGGCGCCCTTTTATAGTGCCTGCTGAGACCGATTCTTTACTATTCTACCCTCTAACCGTTTTTCGTCTGGTTTGGGCGCACTCGCAAACCCTTACTGCTGTCTGCGAGTCCCTCTGTCACAGACACAGACAACGTTTTGTCTGTTAGTCCGCCGCGGCACCTTGTCCTGCTGCGGTGATGTTTCTCTCTCCTATCCCTCATGGCATGCACCTATTGGTCCCCACTCAGCCTTGCCTTTTTTGGGTGATATGCTATCCCAGTAGGACGTATTCCTTAAAAGATTTTGAGCAGGGACCTCAAAACAGGCCTTCCCCTCTCCCTACCTCCGAACCATGCCCTCTTACCTCCGACCCATGACCCCACCATGTCCTGTATTGGTTGGGTACAGGTTGGTGGTGTCTGGGCCTTGCGCGTGGTTTATGTCTGAAGACTACCTGCTATTCATGCATCTGCCGTGGGCTGGGGACGTTGCTTGCATTGCCTGCTGTCCGTTTCTGGCTTCCCGCGAGTTGCTGCTCTGATTTCCTGTCCCCATAGGGCTTGGGCTTTACCGAGTACTGGGTCTTTTGTTCTTTTCAACCCAATTCTTTTCCCACCGTGTTATTTGGCCTTTCCTGTCGTGGCAATTTGTTCCTGCTAGGCCTCTTTTCAGGCCTGCCATTCCTTTCTTTCCCCCAGTGGCTTAATATGGCCACTGGTGTTCTTGCTCGTGGGCTCCAATGTCCCTCTCTTTTCACTTGGGCTTATCCAGCCCATTTACTTCTTTTGGACTTTCTTGGTCCATTTACTAACTTTGTATCCCATGGGCATTTACTAACTCAATTGGGCTTCCTCGGCCTAATTTCCTCATTCTCATATTTGGGGTTCATGGGCTTGCCATTATTTCCTACTTTCTTTGTTTACATTGCCTTGGGCCTGCAGCGGCCCATTCTTGCTTTTTCATTACATACATTGCCCATGGGTGTCATTTCTCTCTTTCCGGGCCCTTTGGGCCCATTTACTTCCTCAAGACCCATTTATTCATGTTATGAGCCTGTGTCCTACCTTTTCTGCCGCTTGGGCCTAACAATCTTATTTCATGCCTGCTTCGCTGGGTTGGGCTGGTTTTACAAAAATGACCCTCAACACATGGCATTGTCATTAGAAATAAATCAAAACTTGTTGCTTAAGGATACACATAAGTGGAAGGAGTTGGATTTGATGAGACTTTTGCACCAGTAGCAAGATTGGAATCCATTAGAATACTGTTGGCCATAGCAAGCCATCTGAACTTCAAGTTGTATCAAATGGATGTCAAGAGTGCTTTCTTGAATGGGATGCTGCAAGAAGAAGTATATGTTGAACAACCAAAGGGTTTTGTTGATCCTCACAGATCGGATGATGTCTACAAGTTGAAGAGAGCCCTCTATGGTTTGAAACAAGCTCCTAGGGCTTGGTATGATAGATTGACTGCCTATCTCACTGAGCATGGTTTCAAAAGAGGATCTGCAGACACTACTTTCTTCATAAGAAATGATAAGAATGGTTTTGTTGTAGCTCAAATTTATCTTGATGATATTGTTTTTTGTGCTACTAATGACTCTCTTGCTCATTCTTTTGCAGATGAAATGAAGGCGATGTTTGAAATGAGCATGGTTGGTGAACTAACTTACTTCTTGGGATTACAGGTGAAGCAAACGGACTATGGAATCTACATCAACCAAGCCAAGTATGCTAGAAATCTAGTCAAGAGATTTGGATTGGACAAGGCTGCCCATGCCAGAACACCAATGGCTACAAATGCAAAATTAACAAGTGATTCATCAGGTTAGTCTGTTGATGTTACACTATATAGAAGCATGATTGGATGCCTTTTGTATTTGACTGCTAGTAGGCCTGATATTGCTTTTAGTGTTGGTGTTTGTTCTAGATTTCAATTTAATCCTAAGGTTTCACACTTGAATGCTGTTAAAAGAATCATAAAATATGTAGGTGGAACTTGTGAATATGGGTTGTTTTATAGCAAAGAGTCTAATTTGTCTTTTACTGGATTTTCTGATTCTGATTGGGCTGGTAATGCTGATGATAGAGGCACCACTGGTGGTTGTTTTTATGTAGGAGTCAATCTTGTTGCTTGGATGAGCAAAAAGCAAAATTCTGTGTCTTTGTCTACTGCAGGGGCAGAATATATTGCTGCTGGAAGTTGTTGCTCACAGCTTCTTTGGATGAAAAAGCTTTTGAATGATTATGAGATCTCACAAGACACCATGGTAGTCTACTGTGATAACTCTAGTGCTATTGATATCTCTAAAAATCCTATGCAATACTCTAAGACTAAACACATAGAGATTAGATATCACTTTATTAGGGATTTTGATGGAAGAAAGATTGTATCTCTTGAGTACATTCCTACTGAACGTTAGAATGCTGACATCTTCATCAAACCTCTTGATGGAAGTAAGTTTGAGACACTTCGTCAAGTAATTGGTGTGATTCTAGTTCCTTGATCATTCTTTTTTTTCTTGGTCCTTGTGCTTCATTGCTCTACTCTTTTGTGACCATTGTTCTTTGGTTTTTGTGTTGTTTTGTTTCTAGGACTTGCATTGCATAACATTCATGCATTTCATTCTACGATTTTTTTTTTTTTTTTTGGTTTTCTCTTTAAATAAATAAAAAAAAAAGGGAGAAAAGCAAATTATGTTTGGCTTTATTTTTCTTGGTTTTTGAAAACAAGGTTGGTCAATTTATTTACACATAACATGTCTTTGTACCTTGTTTAGCTTTGATGAGCTTATTTATTGCACTTGACTAGTTGAACTTTTGTAGTGCATGTTGTGTGAGAAAGATGTTTATGGTGTTTATCACGTTGTCTTAATCTTGAAGTCACATGTTATTTGACTGTCGGACTTGATCTTTTTGAAAAAGATATAAATAACCATCTCACTATTGTTCACTAGCCAATCATGAACACCTTAGTGCATATCTTAAGATTCTATGCTCGAGAAAGTGTAGCACATGCACAACAAGAACATAAGGTGAATTCTTGGTTTAATTGCTTAATGCTTAAAATTGGTGTGTACTATTAGGCTTGATGCCAAATCACATAATTAAAATTGTTGTGTATATTATGAGGCAAAACTCAAGAAACTTACATGATTGCAAGCTTATGATCTAGGAGACGTGGGAGTTATATGATGCAACTCTTTTGGCGATAGGCTCTTTCAAATTCTATGTGATGAATTTTGTAGAATTTGTGTTTGATTTCTATTCACATATCACCTCACATGTATCTCAAGCTTTTGCTATTTGCACACACTACACAAGTTACTCTTTGCTAAACACTGTACATGTTATTGTGTGTGTTTTTGATCTGACCAACCAAGTTTGAAAATACCTTGAGTATTATGCAAAACATTTTTTTTTTCTTGAGAATTTAAAGGGAGAATGGCTGAAATTTTCTTTGAAAAACTGGGGTTAAAACTTGGGTTTTTGAAAAAGCATTTCATCTCATACTCATGCATGTTGTTCATCAATTTTAATGCTTTGAGGAGTTAGTGCCCAAAATTTGTTTGTTTTTTTCAAAACTGTGTTTTTTTTTCTCAAAAATTTTGTGAGCCTCTGCCTGTTTCAATCGATCCATTCTGTTTTTCGGTTGATCGAAAATGTGCTTAAAATCCTTTTAGGAGTCTCGGGTTGATTCGATCGATCGAATGTAATTTTCGATCAATCGAATATCACGAATCAGGTTTTTAAAAAACTGTTCTTGACTTTTTCAAAAAGTTTCAAAACCTTTTTCTCTCTCTCCGACTCGGCAAGCTCACTTAGCACATTTTTTGTCGTTTTCTTCCGAATCTTTTGCAAGGTTTTTGTCCTCTAAGGCCGGTAAGTCCATTATACCCTTCCTTTTTCTTTTATTTTCAAGTTTCATGCATTTTTCATGCATTTCACCTTGAAATTTTTGGACCTATTCCTATTTGGGGTTTTTCATGATTCAAGCCATTTTATGTGAAATTGATCATTGGGTTTTTGTTGGGACATGATATAAACATGATATTGATGGTTTAATTTGATCAATTTTGTGTTTTGTGAAAAACTGAAAATTCTAGGGCTTGAAATTGATCCGAATTGGGGATTTGTTCAAATTGGGTTCAATTGATGCATTTGGCTTTTTGAATTGATGTAATTGATCATTATATTATGTATTCTAGCTTGTGTGATGATCAATTAGTCAAATATTTTCGAACTATTAACAAGTGGTTTTCAATTTTGGGTTTTTTTTTTTTGAAACTTTGTGCTCAAGCCATTTTTGTGAAATTGAACTTAAATTGAACTTAGTTTATTGCATTAGAACATGCATCATGACATTGTAATTGTTCATGCATCATATAGATTTTTATTTTATTTTTTTGTGCTAAGTTGCAGTCTGCCCTTGGTTTGTGCTTTGTTTTTGTTCTTTTGGTCCTTTTTGTGTCTTTGTCCTTTCCTTAGCATCATGCCTAGGAAGACTAGAGCTCATAGGTCTATTCCCCCACCTTCTCCTCCCCCATCTTCTTTTGACCATGAAAAGTTTCCTAGTGAGAAAAACCAAGAGATTTTTGAGACTTTGAACCTTAGGAGAAAGATATGGTCTGAGAGTTCTGTAGTATTAGATGAGCTTGATCCTGCCATTAGGGCAAATTTTGAGCATCGGGGCTAGTTACCTCTATTGGATATTTCTGATCCTCCTCCTGCAGCTACCCTAATTAGAGAGTTCTTTTCGAACATCTCTATCCGCATCTATGATTCCAACAATTTGGTTAAGAGTTGGATACGAAGTGTAGAGTACACCATTACTCCTATTGTAGTGGCAGATGCTCTAGAGGTACCGTTGCTCTAGCACCTTGTCTACCCTTATGATGAGTCTCCTCCTTTGAGTGATGTCATGTCTTAAATCACTGGGTCTACTATCCAGTGAGGTTTTGATCCTCGAATCACCACTACTGAACTATCTGAGTTGCACTATCTCTTCTTTAGAATAGCATGTCATTCTATTTGGCCCATTTCTCATCTTCACACCATTCCTCTCGAGCGGTGTGCCTTTTTGTACGCTCTTGTTACTGATGCTCCTATTAGTTTTCCTCACTTGTTTCTTCGTTCTTTGAACGAAGTTTATAAGAGTTCATCTTCCTCTCATGCTCTTGTCCATCCCATTTTTATTCATAGGATTTTATTATATCTTGGTCTAGATGATTTCCCTTCTTCTAACATGTTACTGCTCCCATAGGTGCGTTTTTTCTTAGACAGAGGGCTACTCATCTTCGAGCTGGCTTTAAACACCCTAGGTTTGAGCCTTCTGGTATTGCACCTCCTCCTTCTTTTTCTACAGGTCCTGCTGGTGAGGATGTTGCTGATCCTATTGGTGATGCTGCTGCTGCTATTGATGTTCCTCCACCTCCTTCGGATGACTTCGATATACTTCGTACCTTGGAGACTGTCATGACCGTTCAGGCGGCTCATGGTCAGATTTTGGTGGACTTGGCGCATCTTCATTCACCCTCTCCACCTCCTTTTGATGATGGCATGTGATTGTCCTTTGGCATTCCGTCACAAAAAGGGGAAGTAAAGTTTTGACACTTGTAGAGGAGTTTTTGTAGTTAGGGGGAATATTTTTTTGTTTTTCGGAGCTAGTGGAGATATTAGATTGTATCTAGGTGCTTCACTTTGTATATCATCTTTAGGGCTATTCATGTTAGGGGGAGATACATTTATTTTTTGATATATATGATTCTTGTTTCTTGTGTTCACTGCTTATTGATTTATATTTATGAGTTATTCATTGATATATGTCTTTATTATGTGTTATGTGAATCTTACAAGAATGTTTTATTTTTTTTGTATCTAACTTAAGGGGGGAGTTAGTTTACATATCTGTTGATTTACTGTTTTTCTATCACACATGTGTTTATGCATTTGTTGAGTGTTTTAGGAATATACAGGTTGATTCAATTGAGCTATTGTCTACACTTGCAACTGATGGATAGTAGTTAGGGTTGAATTCATGTTTATGAGCAGTATTTTTGTAAAGGGCTTCTATTTGTGAACTTTGAGCTTTTAATTTTTGTTTTGCCATGGATTGCCAAAGGGGGAGTTTGTTAGTTTCTAAAGACTTAGGATTTGATGTATTTAGAACTCTAATGTGTAATGTTGGCAAATCATGATCAAAACAATATGTTTAGTCTTATTTAGGCTTGCTCAAAGTTGTGTAATTCATGTAAAGTTGGAATCGAGTGGCTGTAGATGTATTAGTACATTTTGGCTTGGCTTGATTGATCGAAGGATAGACTCGATCAATCGAAAGTCGGCCCGAATGTTTTTTCTATAGAATTTCCAACTTAGCCCTATCTCATTAAACGTTTAGGGTTTTATGTTTTTGCCCTAGGTATATAAGACAAAACCCTATCCACGTTTTGAGAGTTGCTCTGGTTGTATTGTTGCTCATATTTTGCGGTTTGTGTAAATCTCTTGTGAGATCCTTGAGGAGCTTTCCTTCACATAAACTTAGAGTTTTCAAGGTAGAGATAATATCAATACCTTGATGATCAACTCAGTTGCTGCCATTGGAGCTTAAAGAAACACAAGCGGGAGTGCTTGTACTTGATTGGAGAATCCAAGAAAGAAGGAGTCCGTGGATTCGGAGCTTGCACGTGGTCGTGTCAATAAGTTCTACTGGTGGGTAGCATTAGGAAGTCGAGCGTGGGTGCTTGTAAGTCCTTTTGTATGAACTTCGATTCTTTCATATAGTGGATTCAAGTTTACCTTGAGAATAGCTAGGTTAAATCCTCCCCAAGGTTTTTACCGGTTTGGTTTTCCTGGGTGATCATATCTTTGTGTTCTTTATATTTCCGCTGCTTTATATCTTAATATGATTATTTGATTGTGTTAACCTAGATTTTCATAATTTGACTAAGTTAATCACTTGGCTAATAAACTAGGTTAATCCAATTGTTGTGTTTTAAGGGGTCTAAAAACCTAACATATACAAAATTACAAATATTAGTTTGCTTTATGCCTTTACTCATTCAAGCCAATTTTAAAATTGTCTAGAGCTGTCTGCCGGCTGTGATAGAATGGAGGAGGTAACTGTGCAGTTTGCAATCTTTTCTACGTTTTAGATTTGAGTTTTCTTTTTTTTTTTTAAAGGAAAAGAAATAAAATGAATTAATAAAATCAAAATATGCATTTTATTTTCCTAATAACTAATGTGGCACCTTTATTTTAATAAATTTATCATTAAATTAATGACATGACATAATTTCAATCATTTATCAAGTAATGAAAAGTCAAGATTAAGAGAACTCTAGAATACCCTAAAAACTCTAAAGGATCTTAATCTACAAAGTTTTAAATAGTAACTTTAAAACTTTATTTTTCCCAAAAGCAGGGGTAAGTTCATTGTAGTGGGGGAATGACTTATTCCTTAACCCATCAGCAGATGGGATGGACCTACAATTTTAACATTTTAATTTCACTAGGTATTAATTAATTTCATTAATAAAATTTAATTAGAATAACTCACCTTAATTAAAGAATGACATGATCACATGTCAAACATTTGTATCAATCATCCTAACGAAACCCACTTCCTTGTCCTAGCCTTTAGCACTGCTTTTTCAATAAACCAGGTCTCGGAGTAAATATGAGGTAGAGCCCTAAGGTTACAACTAGTTATCTTCTGTAACAGCATCTTCTCTAACTCTGAAAGGAAACCATTCTTCCATCGAAAGTTTCCATTTATGACCCATATTATTCATCTCCATAGGACATTCAACTAGATTCTTATCCTTAGTAGGTGTACATAGATGTTTATTGTCACTTTGCTTAGACCATTTTTTTTCCCTCTCAAATAGAGTTATACTCTAGCCTAATTTATGTGTATCTGTTTGAAGCTCATTCCTGAAAACTTGAACTCCAGTCCTTACCCCCCTCATACCCCATAATCATATATACTTGTGGAGTTACCATCACGCTAAGGGTGCACAATGGTAATCATTTTTTGAAATAGTGGCCATTTAACGATTTTTCCCTTTGCCAGTTTGTGTGGAGTCACCATTCTTTCGTTGCAATGATATCACTAGTATCTAGAAAAATTATCATTATATAACAATAATAATTTTTTGTTTCACAATTTACAACAATATCAAATAAATTTACCTCCACTTCCTTTAGTTCAAGTTAGTGTAAATAAATAAAAGTTTAGGCAAAAGAAGGTGAAAAATATCAACAATTAGGCAGGAAAAAATTTCAATACTACTAGTGGGATTCAACTTTATGTGGCTCATCAATGATTATTGGGAAAATAATAATAATAATAAAAAGAACATGCCATCTAAAAGTTGGACATTTGACATATGATTTTACATGAAAATTATGCCACACGGTAGAAAATGCATAATGGTTAACAAGTCACAAAGCAAAAGAAGTCAAAAAGTGGAAAACATTCATACTTTTGAAGAATATCTATGCGATTAAGTGAAAAATGATCATCAAGTGGAATAACAGTCATTTGTTCCACTGTGAATATTTAATTTTATAATCCACTAATTGTGATGTACTATACTTCTTATTTCCTTCCACTTTGATTACTTTATTAGGAAAAAATTAATCAAAGTGGATAGCATTGGTACTTATGAAGAATATATATGCTGTTAAGTGAAAAATGATCATCAAGTGGAATAATAGTCCTTTGTTCCACTATGAATATTCAATTTTTTGCTCCACCAATTGTAATATACTACGTGTCTTATTTCTTTCCACTCTGATTACTTTATTAGGAAAAAATGGTATGTAGCAAATTGTAATTAGTGAAGAACAAAGTGGAACATGAAATTTTTATTTCATCCAATGAACCTAGCATATCTCATCACTTATCTGTGGCAAGTGTTGATCTATGGGGGGTTTGGCTTAAAGCCTATACTATCACTAAGGGAATTATGCCATTAATAGCACATATACACATGAGATTTTACACCAACATGAGCCTTATGCTCCGGACAAATGAATTTTTGGATTTGTATTTCTTGTATACCCTCATTTCCTTACCTTCTAACAAGCACATTGCTTAAATATTGTATCAAGTATCAACAGTATTGTAATGTAAAATAGTTCCCCAAAAAACCATCCTTTAGAGCACTCACAGCAGTGGAGGTAAATAGCTATATAGCTATTTTAGCTCCACAAAAACACCAAAAACCACCATCCAGCAATGAAGCTATATCTATATTTTTTAGCTTAATTGCTATAGTGCACATTACTGTAGCTGAGAGTTAAAAAAAATAATATTTTTTTATTCTAGTCGGGGATTAAAATAATACCACTTGCTCCTTTTTTTTTTTTTTTTTTTTTTTTTTTTTTAACACACAGATTGCGTAGCCTAGATTAATTAGCCAAGTTGTTACTTAGTCAAATTAAGCAATTCTAGGTTAAAACAATCCAACAATCATATCAAGAATAATAATGCAGCGGAAAATAAATAACACAAGATATGATCACCCAGGAAACCACACGGTAAAAACCTGGGGAGGATTTGACCCACCGATCCTCAAGGCTAACCTGAATTCACTATGAAAGAATTGAAGTTCGTACAAAAGGACTACAAGCTCCCCGCTCGACTTCCTAATGCTACCCACCAGTAGAACTTCCTGACACGACCACGCGCAGGCTCCGAATCCACGGACTACTTCTTTCTTGAATTCTTCAATCAGCTACAAGCTCCCCGCTTGCTTTTCTTTTAAGTTCCAATGGTTGCAACAGTAATGATCTTCAAGATGTTGAAATCATCTCCACCATGAAAACCCTAAGTTTTGTGTAAAGGAAAGCTCCTCAAAGATCTCACACGAGATTCACACAAAACAGCAATGTATGAGCAACAATACAATATGGACAACATTCAAAAACGTGGCTAGGGTTTTATTTATATACCTAGGGTAAAAACATAAAACCCTAAACGTTTAATGAAGTAGGGCTGAGTTGGAAATTCTGCAGAAAATTCAACCTGTGCGATTTTCGATCGATCGAGTCTATTCTTCGATCGATCGAGCCAGGCCGAGAGTCCCAAGTACTTCTGCAGCCACTCGATTCCAACTTTACAATATTAAACCAACTTTGAGCAAGTCTAAATAAGACTAAATACAATGTTTTGATCATGGTTTGCCAACATTACAAATTAGAGTTCTAAATACATAAAATCCTAAGACCTTAGAACCTAACAAACTCCCCCTTTGGCAATCCGTGACAAAACCCTAATTAACAGCTCAAAGTTTTACAAATAAAAAGCCCTTTACAAAGATAATGCTCATAAAATTCAATTCAGCCTAACTACTATCCATAGTTGCAAGTGTAGACAGCAGCTTAGTTGAATCAACCTGTATAATCCTGAAATACTCAACAAACGCATAAACGCATGTGTGACAGTAAAGAGTAAAACAACAGGTATAACATTCTTGTAAGATCCACACAACACAAAATAAAGACATATAAAAATGAACAAGTCATAAATATAAATCAATACGCAGTGAATCATAAAGCAACAAGAATCAATAAAAAATATCATGTATATCAATCAATGTTACTCCCCCTAACATGAATATCCCCAAAAATGATATACAAAGTGAAGCACATAGATACAATCTAAAACTCCACAAGCTCCTCTAAATCAAAAAAAATCTCCCCCTAACAACAAAAACTCTACTACAAGTCAAAACTCCACTCCCCCTTTTTGTGACGGAATGCCAAAGGGCAATCACAAGTCGCCATCAAAAGGAGGTGGTGAGGGTGAATGAAGACGCGCAAGATCAGCTCGGAGAGCACGCATCTCATCCAGCAAGTCCACCAAAATCTGACCATGAGCCTGCTGAACAGTCATGACAGTCTCCAAAGTACGACGAACATCAAAGTCGGCCGAAGGAGGTGGAGGAACATCAGCAGCAGCAGCATCATCACCAACAGGAATAGGAATATCCTCACCAGCCATACCTGCAGAAGAAGAAGGAGGAGGTGCACTACTAGAGGGCTCAGATCTAGGGTGTTTAGAACCAGCTCGAAGATGAGCGGCCCTCTGTCTAAGAAAAGACGCACCTAAAGGTCCTATCACATGGACGGGCTCAGAGGAAGGAAAGTCATCAAGACCAAGAAAGAGAAGAATCCTATGAATGAAAATAGGATGAACAAGAGCATGAGCAGTAGATGAACTCCTATAAACTTCGTTCAAAGAACGAAGAAAAAGATGGGGAAAACTAATAGGAGCATCAGTAACAAGAGCGTACAGAAAAACACACCTCTCAAGAGGAATGGTGTGAACATGGGAAATAGGCCAGATCGAATGACAAGCTATCCGAAAGAACAGATAGTGCAACCCAGAGAGCTCAGCAGAAGTGATCCGAGGATCAGAACCCCACTGGACAGTAGTACCAGTGACGTATGACAAAACATCGCTAATCTCGGGAGACTCATCATAAGGATAGACAGGATGCTGGACCAAAGGTACCCCTAGAGCATCAGCCACTACCCGAGGAGTAATGGTGTACTCTACGCCTCGTATCCAACTCTTAACTAGAGTGTTGGAATCATAGACGCGGATAGAGATGTTCGAATAGAACTCTCTAATCAAGGCAGAAGGTGGAGGAGGATCAGAAACATCCACCAAGGGTAACCAACCCCGACGCTCAAAATTTGCCCTAATGGCAGGATCAAGCTCATCTAATAGCACAGAACGCTCAGCCCAAATCTTTCTCTTAACGGTCAGTTTCTCAAAAGTCTCTTGGTTTTCCTCACTCGGAAACCTCTCACTATCAAAGGATGGAGGGGGTGAAGGAGAAGGTGAGGGAACACTCCTACGGGCTCTAGTTTTCCTAGGCATAGTGCTAAGGAAAGGACAGAGACACAAAGAGAAAAACACAAAGAAACAAGAGAAAACAAAACCAAGGGCAGACTGCAAATTAGCACAATAAATAATATAGAACAAAAATCTATATGATGCATGAACAATAAAATGTTGTGATGCATGATCTAAATGCAGTGACAAATTAAGTTTAATTGAGAGTAATTGGACAAAATTGGCTTGAACAAGGAATTTCTATCAAAAATCCCAAAAATTTGAAAAACCACTTGAAAATTTTGCAACAAATTGATGAATTGAGCATTACAAAACACAGCACATAGATTATAATGCTTAATTACACCAACACAACAAGCCAATTTCATCAAATTCTACCCAATTTAACAAAAGCCCCAATTCGGATCAAGAACAAACCCTAGAATTTTCAATTTTTCACAAAACACAAAATTGATCAAATTAACCACCAAGGATCATTAATATAATGTGTCCCCACAAAAACCCAATGATCAATTTCATAAAATAAGGTTTGAATCAACAGAAAATCCAAAAAGAATCAAGTCCGAAAATTACCCTTAAATGCATGGATTTATGCATGAAATAATGAAAATAACATCAAAAGGAAGGGCAAAAGAGTCTTACCGGCTTGAGGAAAGAGAGATTTTGCAAAAACAACGGAGGAAAACGACAAAAATCCTGAGGTGTGGAGCCTTGCCAACGCGGAGAGAGAGAAAAGTTTGAAAAAAATTTGAATAGAACCTTTGAAAAAGTCAGAACTGAACTTTTAAAAAGCTTTTCCACGATATTCGATCGATCGAAAATTACATTCGATCGATCGAAAAGCACAGTCATTTTAAGACAAATGAGAGCACTTTTTCGATTGATCGAAAAATAGGTTGGATCGATCGAAATGGGCAGAGGCTCACTAAATTTTGGAAAAATCACAGTTTTTGAAAGACACAAGCCGAATTTTGAAAATAACTCCTCAAAGCATTAAATTGAAGAAACAAAATGCATGAGTATGAGATGGAATGCTTTTTCAAAAACCCAAAATTTTGAACCCAATATTCTTAAACAAATTGCAATCAACCTCCCATTATATTTTCTCAAGCAACAAATATGTTGTGCATAAATCTCAAGATATTTTCAAACTTGGTTGGTCAGACCAAAAACACACACTAGCATGTACAGTGTTTAACAAAGAGTAACTTGTGTCGTGTGTGATACTAGCAAAAACTTGAGATACATGTGAGGTGATATGTGAATAGCAATCAATCACAAAGTCTACAAAATTCATCACATAGAATTCAAAAGAGACTATCACCTAAAGAGTTACATCCTATAACTCCCACATCTCCTAGAACAAAAGCTTGCAATCATGTAAGTTTCTTGTATTTTTGCCTCTTATTTGCATGAGATGGCATTCAGCCTAATAGTACACACCGGTTTGAATTAAGTGAATTGGCATCAAGCCTAATAGTACACACCAGTTTTAATTTATTTTGAGGCTACACCTTATGTTCTTTTTGTGCATGTGCTACACTTTCTCGAGCACAGAATCTTATGATATGCACTAAGGTGTTCATGATTGGCTAGTGAACAGTGGTGAGATGGTTATTTATGCCTTTCTCAAAAGGATCAAGTCCGACAGTCAAATAACATGTGACTTCAAGATTAAGACAAAGTGATAAACACCATAAACATCTTTCCCACACAACATGCACTACAAAGCTCAAACTAGTAAAGTGCAATAAAGTAAGCTCATCCAAGTTAAACAAGGTACATAAGACATGTTATGTGTAAATAAATTGACCAACCTTGTTTTTCAAAAATCAAGAACAATATGTTCAACATAAATTTGCTTCCTTCTTTCCCTTTTTTTTTTTTTTTTTTTTTTTTTTTTTTATTTAAAGGAAAACAAATAAATCCTAGAATGAAATGCATGAATGTAATGCAATGCAAGTCCTAGAACAAAGAAAACACAAAAAAAAAAAAAAAACAATGGTCACAAAAGAATAGAGCAATGAAGCACAAGGACCATGTCAGAAAGACTCAAGTATTTCGAGTCTTTTGCATCCAAAACTTTTTAGATGCACCATGAGCATTGGAGTTCTTATTCACAATTGAGTGATTCCCAACTCCATGATTGGAATAAAGGTTTAACACCTTTACCAATTCACCAATTAATGCCATAGGATCTTGTGCTTGAGGCACAGGCACTTTTGGTTTATTTGCTCTCTTATCAGCTTGAAGCTTGTAACAGTTAGGACGAATATGTCCAGACTTACCACAATAATGACAAACCCACGCAGGTTTACCATGCATCTTGTCCTTAGATTTGGTAGGCTCCTTAGGTTTAGATTCTCTTAAGTCTACCCTAGTCTTCTTAGGTGGTGAAACTTCTACAGGTTTAACTACCTCACTCACAGGTGGTTTGACAGTATCACTCACAACCTCACTCACAGAAGGTCCAGAAGAAGAAGAAGGAACAAAAGTAGTGGAATGTGGTCCAGTATCAAAGATGCTTTCAACATATCCTAACCCAGTTTTATCAGAAGGATACTTTTGAACATTCAGCATGTGATCAAGTTTAGAACTAGCAGATCTAGCAACAGATAAATCATGTTCCAAAGTTCTAACTTTATCAAGCAAAAGCATATTCTCAGATTTAACATTATTCAAAAGTTCATTTGCATCAAACAGTTTAACAAGCAAATTTCTCTTTTCAAGCTCAAGAGAATCAATTTTCTTTAGGCCAAGATCAACTTTCATAGCATCCTTTGCAGCAATTTTGCAAAGTTTGTTATAGGCCTCTTGAAGATCTGCATCTTCAGAGAGTTCCCCATCAGAAGGGTTCTCTTCAGCAGATATGCCTTCATTGACTATAGCAGTAGCCGTGAAAGCAATGAAGTTTCCATCCTCGTCACCACCGGACTCATCATCAGAAACCTCATTATCACTAAGGGTTACAGCCATAGCTTTACCCTTAGTCCTTAAGAATGTAGGACATTCAGATTTCACATGACCATACCCTTGACAGCCAAAACACTGAGGACCCAAAGAGTTATTAGAAGATTGACCAGAATTTTCTCTAGGTTTTTCAAAATTGTTAACCTTAGTGGGATCATTCTTCCTAAAATTTCTAGGTTCAGCAGTGTAAGTACCTCTTGCCTTTCTATTTGTATTCCTAAGAAAGTTCTTAAAGTTTTTGGCAAGATAGGCAATCTCTGTAGCAGAGAGCTCATCATCAAATCCACCACCATCAACATCATCAACTGACTTAAGAGCCATTGATTTGGATTTGTTCACTTTAGGTAGGTCAGACTCATAGGATTGAAGAGATCCTACAAGCTCATCAACAGGGATGGAGTCCACATCCTTGCTTTCAGTTATGGCAGTCACTTTGGGTCTAAAGTCTTCAGTTAAAGATCTAAGAATCTTCCTAACAATCTTAGGTTGATCATAGATTTCACCCAAATTAAAAGCAGAATTAACAATATCATTCAGTTTGGCATAAAATTCATCAAAGGATTCATCATCAGACATCCTAATGTTTTCAAACCTAGAAGTTAATTGCTGCAGTTTGTTTATCTTAACTGCCTTTGTGCCTTCATGCACAGTTTGGAGGATTTTCCAAGCAGTATGAGCAACCTCAACATTAGAGATTCTCTTAAATTCCTCCATAGAAACAGCATTAAAGATAGCATTCATAGCTTTGCTATTGAAGCTTGCTGCTTCTTTTTCAGAAGTTTGCCACTCACTCACAGGAGTAGCGGGCTTCTCCCATCCGTATTCAACGGAATTCCAAACCCTTTCATCAATGGATTTCAGGAATGCTTTCATCCTTACTTTCCAATAGGCATAGTTGTTCCCATCAAAATGAGGAGGAACAAACAGAGAGTGTCCATGCTCCATGACAACAGGGGTCAAGGATCAGCTCAGAGATTAAAAATCTCAAACAAAAAGAGCTACCAGCTCTGATACCACTTGAACGGTTTTAGACCCCTTAAACACACAGATTGCGTAGCCTAGATTAATTAGCCAAGTTGTTACTTAGTCAAATTAAGCAATTCTAGGTTAAAACAATCCAAACAATCATATCAAGATATAATGCAGCGGAAAATAAATAACACAAGATATGATCACCCAGGAAACCACACGGTAAAAACCTGGGGAGGATTTGACCCACCGATCCTCAAGGCTAACCTGAATTCACTATGAAAGAATTGAAGTTCGTACAAAAGGACTACAAGCTCCCCGCTCGACTTCCTAATGCTACCCACCAGTAGAACTTCCTGACACGACCACGCGCAGGCTCCGAATCCACGGACTACTTCTTTCTTGAATTCCTCAATCAGCTACAAGCTCCCCGCTTGCTTTTCTTTTAAGTTCCAATGGTTGCAACAGTAATGATCTTCAAGATGTTGAAATCATCTCCACCATGAAAACCCTAAGTTTTGTGTAAAGGAAAGCTCCTCAAAGATCTCACACGAGATTCACACAAAACAGCAATGTATGAGCAACAATACAATATGGACAACCTTCAAAAACGTGGCTAGGGTTTTATTTATATACCTAGGGTAAAAACATAAAACCCTAAACGTTTAATGAAGTAGGGCTGAGTTGGAAATTCTGCAGAAAATTCAACCTGTGCGATTTTCGATCGATCGAGTCTATTCTTTGATCGATCGAGCCAGGCCGAGAGTCCCAAGTACTTCTGCAGCCACTCGATTCCAACTTTACAATATTAAACCAACTTTGAGCAAGTCTAAATAAGACTAAATACAATGTTTTGATCATGGTTTGCCAACATTACAAATTAGAGTTCTAAATACATAAAATCCTAAGACCTTAGAACCTAACAATTCTTAATGTTCCATATCTGATTTTAGTAGATTGATGATGATCATGGTTTGATAAGTGTGAGTGTGAGTACTGAGTAGAGATATTAAGATGGTTTGTGATATTGTACTGGTAGATTTTGTTGGGCTCTTAATGTTTCACATCTGATTCAGGTTGATTGATGCGATGATGATGACATTTTGGTGATTGTGGTTTTAGAAGTGTTGTGTTGCAATTTTTGTTAGAATGATGGATTTATGAAATTGCATTTAGCCATAGAAATCTCTTTTTGCCAGTCAATTGTTTCTTCCGCATAACTCAGGGGAAGTTCTTGTCCTAGTTTTATGTTCTATTGCACAAAACCAGAAATAGAGCACAAAAAAAGATAAATTTGTATATATATAATTTGGGGTTAAAACAAAATATTATTGTTACTCTAGTTTCTTATTTGCTATCATGATGATTGAGAAATTGTTTTAGGGAAAAAAAAATGTATAAGTATAATTTGGGGTTAAAAAAATCACCTGTTAACACTAGACGATTATTTGCTATCATGTGGCGGCAGCGGTAGAAGAGCCGATGGTAGAAGCGGCAGCAGAAGAGTCGGTGACGGCAGTGGTGGCGATGGCAGTAGAAGAGTCGGTGACGATGACGGTGGCATTGGCAGTGGAAGAATCGGTGGTAGCGGGGGTGGCATTGGCAGTGGAAGAGGCGGTGGCGGCGGCGGTGGTGGCGGCGGTAGTGGCAGCGGTAGCGATTGCGGTGGCAATGGGAGAGTCGGTGGCGGCGGCAGTAATGGTAGCAGTAGTGGTTGTGGGTGGTTGTGATTGTTGTTTATTGCAGTGGATATATTATTTTATTGTGATGTTTATATCATTTTATTGTGTTGAAAGCTAAAATAGATCTACTGCTGCAGCATGTGTGTAGGTAAAATAGATGAAGTAACTTTTGGTGGAGCTAAATAGCTAAATTTTTAGCTCCACTGCTGTGGATGCTCTTAGCATGGAAAATTTGAACCAAATATTTGCAGGCTGCCTAAAGAAGGAGCACGTTGCTTGCAACAAGCACATTCAAAATCAAATCAGTAGCATTATCAATTCTGTTAACTTGTAGGTGATAGATTGGTGTCGTTGAAATGTTGATTTTGGTGTGGCAACAATAGCAATAATTGGCTAGTTACAGGAAAAAAGAAAAAAGAAAAAAAAGAAAAGGTAGTGAACAAATCAACTCAAAGTCTTGCAGAGCAATCGCTACGCCGTTTCAAGAAACACAAGTATTAGTCTTTGGCAAATTCTTCATTAAAATAGTATAATGATAGTGAGAAAGTGATTGAAGAATCACTACATACAAAAATTCTTGGAACCACAAATTACCTATGTATTATCATGAGATAGTAGTCTCCAATTGCATCACCCCCAACTCACACTTAGCTTTTCTTTTTTTGGCTTTGTAATGGGTGCCTCTTTTGCAACTCATGTGCTTTTCTTAATATGGTTCTTTGCCGCTACCTTCAATTTTAACTTCTTTTTCAAAGCAGAGTCAAACTCATCTTTGGCAATAAAAAAGAGAAAGAAGTCACCCAAGAAAAAAAAAAAAACAGTGAAATCTAGATGATTTGACATTCATGAATAATCTCTATGCAGTTACCTGAAAGATGGTTGTCAAATGAACCTAACACTACATCTCATCACTTGTGTGATGTGAGTATTGATTTATGGGGGTTTTGCTTAAAGCCTATATTATCACAAATTTAATCATGTCATTTAGAGTACATACACATGATATTTACTCCATCACGAGCCTTAGGTTCCAAACAAATGTACTTAACATGAATTTATGGTCTTAGATGAAAATTAATGGTCAACAAGTCACCTAACCAAAAACAAAAGATGTCAACAAGTCAAATTCTTGAAGATTTTGATATTGATGAAAAATCTCTATGCAGTTATGTAAGAGACAGTCATCAAATGAACCTAACACTACATCTCATCACTAGTGTGTGGTGAGCATTGATCTTTGGGGGGTTTGGCTTAAAGCCAATACCATAACTAATTTAATCATGTCATTAAGAGCACATTCACATGATATTCTACTCAATCATGAGCCTTAAGTTGATGAATTTCATGAATTTCTAGCCTTTAAATGAAAATTATGTCACATGGTGAAAAATATTGCATAATGGATTAATGGTCAACAAGTCACCCATTTTGAAAACAAAAGATTTCAATAAGGCAAATTCTTGATGATTTTGATATTGATTAAAAATCTCTATGCGGTTATGTAAGAGACGGTCGTCAAATGAGCCTAACACTACATCTCATCACTAGTATGTAGTGAGCATTGATCTCTAAGGGTTTGGCTTAAAGTCAATAATATCACTAATTTGATCATGTCATTAAGAGACCATTCACATGATATTCTACTCAATCATGAGCCTTAAGTTCTTGACAAATGTCCTCAACATGAACCTCTGGCCTTAATTACATGAAAATTATGCTGCACAGTGGAAAATATTGCATAAATGAATTAATGGTCAGTCAGCAAGTCACGCAACAAAAAAACAAAAGATGTCAATAAAAAGTCAATGCTTAGATTTTGTTGAGGACAAATTTTTTACACCACGTGGCTTCATTTCATTGGCGACCCGCACCACGTCAATACTATCATGGATTTTTGGAAAATCTCTTCGAAATCCAAAAGAGCCCGTATTTACACAAAAAGGCGTCAAAGCCCATGGTTCAAGCCCATATCACAACATTTCATTTTTGGCTCATGATCCAAGCTCATGAGGCTCATCGGGGGAATTTTGAGAGTCGTGGTTTGGAGGGCCAAGAAGTATGTTTAGTAAAACTCCAGTGGTTCAAAGTTGATAAAGGAAAGCATGTTGCTTGGCATGTCTTCCCCAATTCTCTGAATTCTGACGGGTCAGTGTGTAATAGGTAACATTTGGTAAGCCTCTCATATCACATAATACTTAAAATGATAAAACTCCCCATGCTCTTTACAAAATTAATGTCCATCATATAATATAAGTTTTAAAATATAATTATATCATTCCATATTAATTATATTATTATTTTCATATAAATCAATTCCAAGCACATGGCTAAATATATATTAGTATCTCATATCTAGCATTAAATGCTCTCTTTACTCTCCAAGATTTGGTTAAAATACAAAAAGACCATAATTACATCTCTAAAACTTCATCAAAAATCAACCGACTAGTCTATTACTTACCAAAATTATATATGGATTAAACATATAATTTTTCCAAGAGAAAACTTAGCTGAAAATACCGACAATAGCTCTAGCAGAAGCTGCCAACAGCTCCAGCACATCTTGCAGTAGCTCCAGTTGTGGTACAAGTAATAGAAAGATCCATTAAAGATCATCTTACCATTAATGCCAAGTATTTTCCTCCAAGCAAAAGATGTCATTCATATGACATCATCCAGCTGTGTCAGCAACATTTAAGTCTCAAACTTTCTTCTTTTGGTTAAAAAACAAAAGACCACTTACTTTGTCAAAGATTTTCTCCTATTTGCTAATTTTCCCTTCAACTAAGTTCTGATCTAATTACACACTTGGCTCTATATAAAGAGAACCAAGCCACACACTAAAGGGGGATCCCCTCTCTCATCCTCAATAAAACTGAAACTTCCTTTCACCTTGCTGCAAATGTCTCTAAACTTCTCCATACTTCTCTACCTCTCTTACAAAATCACTCTTCATAGATAACAACACAACCATTACACATTATCCATCTCTCCCACACTTCAATATTCTGAAACTTCATCACTTTTGCAGCCCAAAAACACATCTCCATCTCATTCTTTATTCTTCATACAAAATCTCCCTTCTTAGAAAGCAATATAACCCATGACATAACACAAATAATCTCATGTATTTACTATATTATCTATCTCACACTTCTATACATTTTACAAACACATTCCTCACAAAATACCCATACATACTTCTCATAAATCTTTAAACTCCATGTCTCACAAAGTATACATATACAAGATCCATGTCCAACAAAGTATCTACATATAATTCCTATACATACTACAAACACCATATCTCACAATATACATATATATATATATACACACACATATATGTTTCTTACCATCTCCACACATCTTAAAAACATATCAAATACACTTCTAAGAACACATTACAAAAGCCCTTTCTCATGGAAGGCATATGAACATCAATATTAAGGCCTTTCTCCTAAAGGCACAAAGACTTCATATTAAAAATAATTCTCATTAAAGACATACATTTCAAATACTTAAAGCTATTCTTATAAAATATAATATCACTCATGCTTGAGTAAAAACTAGAAGAGCATTACATGGGGAAAGTCATTTAAGTGCATGATGAAAGGGGACAAACTTAACCAATCTATGCACACGGCTAGACGCTCTCTCTCTCCCTTCATTCCATCATATTTCTCCTCTTTTATTTGTAACTATGAACCCTTTAATCCTTTTTTAGTATTATTATGATGAAGGCCATAATGTTTTGGAAACTATGGAAGTTTTCCCTTATATTGACTTAATAATAATAAGAAACAAATATGATTTTTACCATGTAAACACACTTACTAACCTGAAATTACCCTACCGCTAGAGATAATATCGTAACACTAGAGGATTGATTTGAACTATTGGACCAGGACCATTAATGTACTAATTAAGTATTGTAATGTGTTTTTCATTGGGCTTTTGTTGCTATTTTGTCATGTGCAGCCTTTGTTTCTTGCTTGGATAGGTTTTGTTAGGTTCTAAAGGTTTAGGAATTTATGTATTTAGAACTCTAATTTGTAATATTGGCAAACCATGATCAAAAAAAATGTTTAGTCTTGTTTAGGCTTGCTCAAAGTTGATTAATTATTGTAAAGTTGGAATCGAGAGACTGCAGATGCATTGGGGCATTTCGGTCTGGCTCGATCGATCGAAGGATAGACTTGATTGATTGAAAGTCAGCCAGATTACGTTTTCTGCAGTTTTTCCAACTCAGCCCTAACTCATTAAACGTTTAGGGTTTTATGTTTTTGCCCTAGGTATATAAGGCAAAACCCTAGCCACGTTTTTAGAGTTGCTCCAGTTGTATTGTTGCTCATACATTGCTGTTTTGTGTAAATCTCTTGTGAGATCTAGAGGAGCTTTCCTTTACACAAAGCTTAGGGTTTTCAAGGTAGAGATTATTTCAACATCTTGATGATCAACTCGGTTGCTACCATTGAAGCTTAAAGAATATCAAGCGTGGGTGCTTGTAGCTGATTGAAGAATCCAAGAAAGAAGGAGTCCGTGGATTCGGAGCTTGCACGTCGTGTTAGTAATTTCTACTGGTAGGTAGCATTAGGAAGTCGAGCGGGGAGCTTGTAAGTCCTTTTGTATGAACTTCGATTCTTTCATAGTGGATTCAGGTTTGCCTTGAGGATCGGTGGGTCAAATCTTCCCCAGGTTTTTACCGGTGTGGCTTCCTGGGTGATCATATCATTGTGTTCTTTATTATTCCGATGCTTTATTTTATTGATATGATTGTTTGATTGTTTCAATCTAGAATTGCATAATTTGACTAAGTAACAACTTAGCTAATTAATTAGGCTAATCAATCTGGTTGGTTTAAGAGGTCTAAAACCGTTCAAGTTTTGTCATCACATCGAAAGCCTTTGGGTACCATCTTAAGAGCCCATAGTCGAGTTTCGGTTTGGCTTCCCAACATCTTAGATAGAGGCATCAATTTCCCCCTCGACAGATTCCAACCCTATCAATTTTCATTAAAAAAAACCTTAACACGGGCAACATGATCCACACCATTTAATAACTACTACTAATGAACATAGATCACACATTGGGTCTTAAATCGACAGCCCATCATTTGCAAATCAAACCTAAAATCCAAAAACTTCCTGAAAATCCTACATTAATCAAAGCCCAAAATGGCTAAGATTTTATAGGCCCACAAACTTGACTCTTGGTTGAGTTTACGTCACAAACATTGTCTTTTTTTTTTCTTTTTTTCTTTTTTTGAGAAACCTTCTCTTGGATATTGACTAACACAAGTCAAAATAAATAAATAAATAAATGGCTAACACAGCCAATGTGATTCCCATCATTTGTTACAGCCAAGGTTTTGATTTGATCAAAGCCTTAAACTGGATAACATTTCATAGTCAAATAAGCCTAACATAGCCAATCTGATCCCCACTACTTAATTACTAAGACTAATCCACACACATCACACATTTTGAACCCAAATCAACCACCCACCATTTCCAAAACCAATCCCAAACTCTCCTAACAATTGCCATGACATCTTAAATTTCATAGGCGAATAATCCTAACACAGAAATGTGATCCCCACCATCTAATCACTACTACTAATGCACATAAATCACACAATTTGGAGATAAATCAATCCCCCCTAATCATTCCCAAAACCAATCCTAGAGTCTCCCAACAACTACCACAAGATCCAACACTGATCAAAACCCCGAAGTGGATAACATTTCACAGTTAAATAAGCCTAGCACAACCAATGTGACACATAGATCACCCAAATCAAACCACCCATCCATTCCAAAACCAATCCCAAGCTCTCCAAACAACCACCACAAGAACCTATATTTACCAGATCCCTTGAAATGGCTAACATCACATTGCCCTCCAAAGTGAACTCTTGGTTGAGTTTAAACAACAAACACCTTATACTCAATAACATCAAATACACTCTCTTTTCCTATAATTTGAACAAATCTGAACCAAAAATAAAACTCAAAATTAAAAAACGGTAACAAACATTAGATCCAAGCCTAATAACACAAAAAAGGAGAGTCATTTATTAAAATAGAGTAATAGAAAATTCAGAATTTGCTTCATTTCAACTAGTCTATAGTACTGAACAACCAAAGAAATCAAATTTCATAAATTTTTCTCAGCAACCAAACAAAGATTAACAATAGTCCTAGTTGTATTACTGTGTGATTCAGAATTTGAAACTTGAATAAGCATTTTGTGGAGTGCAATTGTGTTTGATTTGTAATAACATGAGAGAGAGAGAGAGAGAGAGAGAGAGAGAGAGAGAGAGAGAGAGAGGCTTTGTAGCTTAATAGAAGCGTATTCTTTTTTGGTAAAATGAGAGGAGCTAGATGCAAGTGTGTGTTTTGGTGGTGGTGAATCTGGCAATGCAGATTTTTGTTTTGGGTAAACTAGAAAGTCTAAGCACCGTGCAAAAAATTAACAAGTCTATCCATTGTGCAAATTTTTTTTAAACTATTTTATTTTAAATACACTTTTGAAAAAAATAATATTTAAAAAAAAATTATTTTATGGAACATTTTATTAAAATATTATTTATTTATAAATATTTTTTAGGAGAAAATTTAAGTACAAAATTGATTATAGCCTTAGGCTACAACCATACTTAATATATTTTTATTGGAGGTAAATTTTGACAAATCCATCATTGAATTACATCTTCTTCTTATATCCTTCATGCTTGCAAAATTTCTAGAAAATTAATGATCAATAGCTATGTTATCAATAAATTGTTTAAATTGCAAATTTTTGTAGTTTGAAATTATGCATAAAATATAAACTTATAGATCATATAGTAAATAATGTGCGATTGATACAAAATCTGACATGTGTATTAAGAGTGTAAAGAACATGCAATTCAACAGTTAAATTTTTGAATTATGTAGTAATGTTTATTTTATTGAGTAATGTTGTAGTCTTAGGCTACAACCAATTTTGTAGCTAAATTTTGTTAATTATTTTTATTACTCTACCAAATCATCTCTCTCTATAAGTAAAAAATATTAGAAAACAAATTTGCATATGAGCCATAACCATGTATATTTGCATGGTTATTGGAGCTAGAATCATATTTTGCGCAATTTTGGGTGAGTGTGGCATTAGCTATAATTTTTTGCTTTTAGTTTTTAGTTTTTATGTACAACTTTTTAAAACCTCACTTTTTCCCACAATTTCTTTTTTTTTTTTCAAATTTTTTGAAGGTACAGGTATACTTTAGCACACTTTAAACAAAATTTTTTTTAGCAAAAAGCTAGATAAACTATTCTCAAACAAACCCTTTGTATAAGCTAATTTGGGTGTTTTCTTGGGGTTGGTTGGCTAGACTGTGGTTCTTATGCTGTTTTAGTTTAGATGGATTGATGAGTGTTAGTGTAGTGACCTAAAAGGGGGGTCTTGCATTTCATGGAATCCCACATTGCCTAGGGAAGCATATGGGGATGTGCTTATAAGGAATGCCCTCCCTTGTTGTGTATGAGGCCTTTTCCCCAGCGCAACCTGGGGAAGAACAAAACCTTGAGGGACTAAAAGAGCCTTCGGGCCGCCCAAAGAGGACAATATCATACACACGGGGTGGGGTGTGACAGATATGTAATGACCCAAGGAAAAGCGCTAGTCACATCTGCACTATACCTCAAAAGGACTAGTCACAATTAAAGCTCCTTGTAGTTGTTAATAAAGCCCAATTCAACCTAGTAAATACCCGAGGTAGGACTTATCACACACCCACATTCATCACAATCTCCCCCATTTAAATCCCTAACGTCCTCATTAGGGCTCATTTTGTGTGCATGATATTAAAATCATTCTAGAATATTCTCATCACTTTCTTAGCATCCAAACAGAAAATCATTTGAACCCCAAACACTTTTCAAATCAAGACCCACGGCAACCCATCTCCTGCACCACTTTTCAAAACCGAGGAAAACATTCTTACTTGTTGATCTACTAGGAAAATGACTAAATTTTAAAATATGCAATTTCATGACCAATTTCATCCTTTGCTTTGGGCAACAAAGCAAGGGAACTACTAGCTAGCGTTGATGCTCAATCCAATTAGCATCCCAACAGATTAAACATATTAAGCCCAATGACGATGCAAGCTGTAAAGACAACGACGATGTGGTGTACACAACTAAAATATGGGAGTGAAAATAAGGCGACGGTGTAAGTGGGTTTGGCGACAGAGGAATGGGTACCTTGAGCCTTCATCCTCATCTCCTTAAACAATTTCTTACTTTCTTGCACTCGTTGCCCATGCTATTTGTAAAGCTTTATTTGATGCCAAAGTCTCAACTGCATAGTGATGGTTTTCTTAGGGTTTGAAAAGCGGCGGAGGAGAAGGGTTGTCATGGGTTTTGGTTTGAAGGGTGTTTTGGATTCAAATGATTTTTTTTTTTTTTTTTTTTAATTTTAACTTTTAAAGCAGACTCTTAAAACTAATTTTTTTTAGTTTTATTTTTTATTCCATGTGGCAGTACTCATGTCATCTGATGTGGCATAAAAATGATTTTTTGTTTGGCTGTTAGCCACATTAGCATTTTTCATCCATTATTTAATGGTAGGGTCTATTTTGACATAATACTAAAAGGTTAGGGACCAAATTGATACATTTGAAAGGTCAGGAACCAAATTGACATATAACGTAAAGGTTAGGGACCAAATACATAGTTTACCTTTTTTTTAATTTTTTTAAATTTTTTGTTCTGTTTGACACATCATCTTTTTCCATCCGCTAATAATGGCAGGAACTAAATTGACACAACACTAAAAAGGTTAGGGATCAAATTGAAAAAATTGAAAGGTTAAGGACCAAATTGAGATATGTTGCAAAAGATAAGGACCAATTTTGTAATTTACCCTTTATTATTTTAAGTATTAAATTTATACTATGGTATAGATTCCTAGAAATTTCTAATAACTATGCAATTCCAATCTCATATATATATATATATATATATATATAGATTAGTAAAGAAAACCCACTCAATAGTCAGAAACTACTTCTAGGATAAGGAAAAATTATAAAATATGTAAAAAAAAAAAAAAAAAAAAAACACAACTTAGTATCATCCATTAAAGTTAGCACTCAAAATACTAACAAAGTTAAACAACCAATATCATCCAACTCTTAATATATTGAGAATTTCTAAGTCTGAATATTCCATTTCTTATTAGCACAATGGTACATCAATTTATAGATTTGCTTCTCCAAATGTTTAACACAAAGACAAATTTAAGGCCAGAATATTCTAGATAAAATTAATGAATAAATTATGCCCCTATCATTTTGTTAAATAAATTAAAGTGGAAAAATCATAAAACAAAATTTAAATAAATATAAAAAGAATAATTGAAGAATAATTTTGTAACTATCAAGATTTTATAGCCATTTTTGCTTAGATTTAAAGAAAAAAACTCTTTGTTAAGGATGATGGCGCAAAATTTGACGAGATCTCTGTCAAATATGGCGAAATATTCACCAGACCTCATGCTAAAACTTGTCACTACAAAATGCATGTGCACCATAATGTGTGTCATTGATCATTTAGTTCACCCAAGCAGGCTATGTTGTTCATCTCTTTTCAGCAGCTTGTCATTCAATTAAACCAAAACTAGGTTTTCTCTATTATCTTTCTCTATTATTCAATTTTGTACGTCTATGCAGACATGTTTAACTGATGTCTAGATACTTTGTTCATAGTATCATGATATAAGCTCACCTTAGCTTTCAGATTCGTCTTAAATCCAAGGATGCATGCAATTGGTACCCCAATGATATAGAAGGTCGCCAAGTTAACATAAACAGCCAAGTGCTGCCAACCACATCCTTTGGCCACCCCATCAGTGTCGAAACCATTAGCCTTGAAACTGAAAATGTAAATTTGAAAACATGAGGTAGATAGAGCATATTGTAGAAAATTATATGATTCAGACCTGAAATGACACCTTGCACTGAATCAATGAATATAGAAATTGCAAGCAGAGGAGTCATTGAAGCAAATTCCTTAAAGATTTCAGAGCTATCATTGAAGAAACTAGACAATATACTGTGACCAATTGCAATAGCCAAAACAAGCACTTATATTTGTGGGGTGACCTTCACGTAAAGGGTGCACTGTGGTGACCATCTTTTGAATTGGTGCCCACTTAAAAATAATAATTTTTCGTTTCACAATTTACAACAATATCAAGTAAATCTAGCTCCATTTCCTTTCGTTCAGGTTAGTGTAAATAAATAAAAGTTCAAGGCAAAAGAAGGTGACAAAAAAAAATCAACTACAAAGCAAACAAAGTTTTCAATATTACAAGTGGGATTCAACAATATTTGGCTCATCAATGATTATTGTTGAAAAAATATAATAAAAAGAACATGGCATCTAGAATTTGGACATTTGACATATGGTCTTACATGATAATTACGCCACATGGTAGAAAATGCGTAATGGTTAACAAGTCACCCCCCACCCTAGGATGGGATGGGAGTTAAAGCAAAAGAAGCCAAAAAGTTGATGACATTGATACTGATGAAGAAAATCTATGCGGTTTATGTGAAAATGATTGTTAAGTGGAATAATTGTCCTTTTTTCCACTATGAGTATTCAATTTTATACACCACCAAATTTACCTTCATACACACTTAGGGTTATCAAGATTCATGTCAAGAGCTTAGTGATCGCTTCAGTTGCTGCATAAAGAATTTAAAGTTGATCTGACACCTTGGAGTGGAGTCTCAAAGTCACAAGTGGAAGTACTTGTGGTTGCAGTGGATCAAGGAAAGAAGTAGTCCGTGGACTCAGAGCTATCATGTGGTCGTGGTAGTAAGTTTTCTACACGAGGTAGCAATAGGATGTTAGTGGTCTAAGTTCTATTGTACAAACTTCAATTCTTTCATAGTGGATTTGTTTTACCTTGAGGATAGCTAGGTTAAATCCTCCCCAGGTTTTTTACTGATTTAGTTTTCCTAGGTTATCAAATCGTGTGTTCTTTATATTTCCGCATTATTTACATTATATGATTTGAATGTGTTAACCTAGATCTGAATAATTTATCTAAATAATCACTTGGCTAAATAACTAGGTTAAACAACTTGTGTTTTAAGGGGTCTAAAAATGTATAGTCTATTCTTGACCTAACAAGCATATTGCTTAATTATCGTATCAAGTATCAACAACACTAACACCACTGGAAGAAGAGAATGTAGGGATTAATGATCCCATATTTTGAAAAACACCCCACAAGTACTTATAATTGTGGAGTGACCTTCATGCCAAGGGTGCGCGGCGGTGACCATATTTTGAAATGGTGCCCATTTAACCATTATTCCATTTGCCAATTTGAGTGGAGTCACCATACTGTCATTGCAAAAAATGTATATATAACAATAATAATTTTTCGTTTCACAATTTACAACAATATCAAGTAAATCTACCTCCACTTCCTTTAGTTCAGGCTAGTGTAAATAAATAAAATTTCAAGGCAAAAGAAGCAAAAAAAAAAAAAAAAATTATAAGCACCACCCAAGAAAAGCAACGATTTTATTCCTCTTTCCTTCAAAATATTCTAAGAAAAGAATGGTTACCAATTGATTAGTATGACCTTTAATAGATTAAAAAGCTTCCAATGATTGCGAGTCTTGATCATTGACATCTGTCGAAGAATTAACAAACAAAACAGAGATAAAAATGAAATTTAGTTTAGCATATAAGACGATGGGAAAAAGAGAACAATAACAATTTCTCTTTGATGAAAATGAATAACACTCTTACTATAAAACAAATACCAAAATAAAAACATCACATTGAGCAAACATATTGAGAGTAACATTCCTACAATCTAGAGAATGGCAACCATAAAACAATTTATAACAAACATGATCAAATGCCCAACTCAAATAATTTTTTATATATATATATATATTTTAATAGTTTTAAGACCATGAAAACTCAATCTCGTTCATAATGAAAACTCAAAATTGAACTA